>NW_021836267.1:2500-12500 GCF_006345805.1 Octopus sinensis
TGTGTGCATATATGTATGCATACAATAGTCTCTACAGAAATATATGCACAGCACTACTGATATACTTCAATGTAATGTGTAACACGAATTTTTCAGCAAGCGACGTAGTATTGGGTAGGTTATAGATTAGAAACATGACATGTCTGAGCATGAATAATTATGAGCTTAGTAATAATAGATCTGAATGACCTGCATTCATCACACTCTTAGAGTTGTAGATAAGATATATCAATGCTTCTTAAATTAATAAACACCTAGCTGATAATAACATAATAATAAAGCTAGCTGATAATGAACAGACACATACGAGGTGTAGAAGTTAAAGAAAACGTCCTGAACAGTATTCTTTTTCTACTCTAGGCACAATGACCGAAATTTGGGGGGAGGGGGCCAGTCGATTATATCGACCCTAGTAGACAACTGGTACTTAATTTATCGACCTCGAAAGGATGAAAGGCAAAGTCGACCTCGGCGGAATTTGAACTCAGAACGTAAAGATAGAGGCGGGCTAACGTTTCTTATTTCTTTTATGTCCACAAAGGTCTACGCACAAGGACAGACAAACGGATTAAGTTGATTATATCGACCCCAGTGTGTAACTGGTACTTATTTAATCGACCCCGAAAGGACGAAAGGCAAAGTCGACTTCGGCGGAATTGGAACCCAGAACGTTGCAGCAGACGAAATACCTATTTCTTTACTGCCCACAAGGGGCTAAGCACAGAGACGACAAACAAGGACAGACAAACGGATTAAGTCAATTATATCGACCCCAGTGCGTAACTGGTACTTAATTTATTGACCCTGAAAGGATGAAAGCCAAAGTCGACCTCGGCGGAATTTGAACTCAGAACGTAACGGCAGACGAAAATACGGCTACGCATTTCGCCCGGCGTGCTAACGGTTCTGCCAGCTCGCCGCCTTTAGGCATGAGCAGTATTATGGTGACACGTCATCGTTGTCGTTCGCGTTCTTGTTTCAATTCCTACCTTTACCTACTTTGATAAGTACCTGCAGATAAGGACATTCTTGCTGATACAGTTGATATAATAGGGGATAACGCTCCAATTTTATCACCAGTGCAAAAGTGGACAGCTTAATTTAGGAAGGAAATGGAGCGTCATGAAAATGACCCAACGTCTGAACGTCCTGCAGCTACCACTACCGAGGAAAAACATTGATTGTGTTCACCTTATGGTGAGGAAAGACAGGCAATTGACTAAACATCAATTACCCAATGTTATTAGCATATCCCGTTAGAGAGTTGAGAATATTCTGAACAATGAACTTGGCCTGACGACGATTTCTGCTCAGTGGGTGCCACGTTTTCTGTATGTATGTATGTATGTATGTATGTATGTATGTATGTATGTATGCATGTATGTATGTATGTATGTGTGTATGCATGCATGTATGTATGTATGAAACTATGTAGGTATGCATGCATGTATGCATGTTTGTATGTACGTATATATGTATGCATGTATGCATGTATGTATGCATGCATGTATGTATGTATGTTTGTATGTATGTATGTATGTATGTATGTATTTATATATGCATGTATGTATGTATGCATGTCTGTGTATGTGTGTATGTATGTATGTATGTATGTATATATGTGTGTGTGTATGTATGTATGTATGTGTGTATGTATGTATGTATGTGTTGCTATGAATGCATGTATGTATGTATGTATCTGTGTGTGTTGCTATGTATGTATGTATTTATATCTTCTTGTGTGTTTGTCCCCCGTAAACACTTCCCAAACGGGGTTGCCTTGTTTATTTCCCTGTGACCAAGCAGTCCGGCACAAAAGCCGGAGAGAGTAAGTTTTCGATCTCTAAAATGAGCAAGGGGTGGGGGGATTCGCTACCAATAGCCCCCTTCATTGTGGTGCTCCAACATGGGCACAGGTCAATGTCCGATACCCGATGCGATAAAAGATATATATATATGTGTGTGTGTGTGTGTGTGTGTGTGTGTGTGTGTGTGTGTGCATGTGTGTTTGTGTGTGTGTGTGTGTGTGTGTATGTGTGTGTGTGTGTGTTTATATGGAAGCACTGCCGAACTAGGAATAACAGTTGCCAGTTGACATAATGTTCCGCCTGTAATCTTTTACGCCAACAATACATTGAAACCTAACTCAGATAGGAAAACGGAATAAATAAATAATTGAACAAATAAATAGATAAATAAATAAATAAATAAACAAATAGATAAATAAATAAAAGGCTTTTTTTTGAAATTTCTGTTGAAGAATGAATTCAAAATCACGAAGTAGAACATTACATAAAAAGAAATGTAAATAAGTCTTTTGAATCCTACGAGTACTTTTTTCTTTCATCTTGTGTGATGTGTGATTTGTGTCAGTTAATTTATCTGTGGATGTTTCTTTTATTTATGGCAACGAATAAGTCTTTATATGTATGTGTGTAATGTATGTATGTATGTATGTATGTATGTATGTATGTATGTATGTATGTATGTACGTATGTTTGTATGTATGTGTGTATGTATGTATGTGTGTATGTATGTATCTATGTATGTATATGTGTGTGTATATATATATTTGTACATATAAAAGACTTGATAACAATTGAACGGAATATGATCAATCAAAAGCGATAAAGTCAAGGTTACTTTTTTTAAATACAAATTATAAATAGAGATAAAACAGTGAGACAAATGCATATATATACATACATATATATATATATATATATATATATATATATATATATATTATATATATATATATATACATGTACATGTACATATACATATACACATGTAAGACTATGTATCTATATATACTCGATTATGCGAGATGGATATATATTTATGTGACATGTAATATATATACATACATATTACATAATATATATATATAGATAGATATCGTATAACCGAATGCATTTATACATATTTGTATATATATGTATATATATGTGTATCTACATAAGCATATATGAATCTCCTCTTCTCACTACATAAACATATGTGTGCATGTACATACATGTATATATATATATATATATACATAAATGTGTGTGTGTGTGTATGTGTTGTATATGTATGTATGTATGTATGTATGTATACATTCAGGGAATGAGAGAGGAGATTCCTACATACTTACATATTCATACACCGATACATACAGGTATCGAGGTGCCTGTGCGGAGCGTACTCATATGTATGAGTTGATTTAATTTGAATTCTCTTTTATTCGCCATGCAATTTTCATGTATCTACTCCCTCTTTTCAACAATATTCAAACTGGTTTTATATTAGAAAACAACGGCTTCATTCATTTCTTATGAATGTCGTTTCATTGGGTAATTCATATTGGTATTTTAATTAGTGGAGGCTCAATGGCCCAGTGGTTAGGGCAGCGGACTCGCGGTTTCGATTCCCAGACCGGGCGTTGTGAGTGTTTATTGAGCGAAAACACCTAAAGCTCCACTAGGCTCCGGCAGGGATGGTGGTGATCCCTGCTGTACTCTTTCACCACAACTTTCTCTCACTCTTACTTCCTGTTTCTGTTGTACCTTTATTTCAAAGGACCGGCCTTGTCACTCTCTGTGTCACGCTGAATATCCCCGAGAACTACGTTAAGGGTACACGTGTCTGTGGAGTGCTCAGCCACTTACACGTTAATTTCACGAGCAGGCTGTTTCGTTGATCGGATCAACCGGAACCCTCGTCGTCGTAACCGACGGAGTGCTTCCCATTTTAATTAAGAGTTGTCTATAAGTCTTGTTTCATTTGCCAATACGTGGCTTAGAAGAAAATTCCTAGAAGATAGCAACTTTAAATATAAAAAAAACATGGCACTTGAAATAAAGTGAGATACGAAACATTATCACCTGTTTCTAAATGATTCAAGAAAAGCGGGCAAAATTAATGTAAAATATATTCCAACATTCGATTCCACCTGAGTATATACATTATTTGGAAGATCGAGAGAATTCCGCTCGATGCCTCGAATTCTACTGTGTGGAATAGTGTGGGACATTTCAACTTCACACTCTTTCTCTCAATGAATAAGTCCATGAAGGAATGGTATGTTGTTTTTTTTTATTACGCTAGAGGTTTTCCATAGTCAGTGTTTATACTTGAATATTTTTAGCATTGTTTGCTTCACAACTAATCAAAAAATTAAATAACAACTGTCAGACCAATTGAAATCAGTTAATGAAAACGTCAGACTTAGAAAAAAACATTTTCCCCAGTAATATATATCCAAGAATAAAAGGGCCTTCATGTGCCATTAGCTCACACGCCAAGATTCCTGGGTTATGTCGGGTATATATTCCCCAGTTTCACAGGATGTTAGTCTTTCGCAGGAATACTTATCTTCGCCAGCTGCGGGGTTAAGGGCAATGTGAAATGAAGTGCTGTTTTGCTCAAGAATACAACACATTGCCCGGTTCACGAATCGAGGCCGTAATTTAACGATCATGAGTTCAAAGTCCTTACAACTAAGCAACGCATTTTCGCACGACCCACATGAAAGGGACCTAAATGGTGACAGAACAAAAGTATAGTATGACGAACTCAGAAGGAAAGAATTCAATTTCTAATCAAAACAGAATTATATGTATATGTGTGTGTTTGTGCCTGTGTTTGTCCTCACGCCATCGCTTGACAACCGATGTTGGTGTGTTTACGTCCCCCGTAACTTAGCGGTTTGGCAAAAAGAGACCGATAGAATAAGTACTAGGCTTACAAAGAATGAGTCCTGGGGTCGATTTGTTCGACTAAAGGTGGTGCTCCAGCATGGCCACAGTCAAATAACTGAAACAAGTAATATAATATATATATATATATATTTATTTTATAGAAGGAGCTTCTACAGGACTAGAACTGTTCATTCAAAAGAAATCATCATGCTTCCTGATGATTTCTTTTGAATGAAACAGTTCTAGTCCTGTAGAAGCTCCTCTATAAAATAAATTAATTTACTCTGCTATGTATTGAGTACCTTATTTACTGTGGTTAACCCTGACTCAACCCGAGACCACATATATATATATATATATATATATATATATATATATATATATATATATATATATATATATATATACATTATATATAAATACATGTATGTATGGTGTGTATATACATAGATGTTTGTGCATGCATTTTCTGTATCTCTATGCATGTAGGAAGATAGGATTGCTTAACAGTGAAAGAAGAAGAAAAATAAAATCATTATAATTGATACATAAACTGGTAAATAAACAAATAGAAACATATAAAGAAATAAAAAAAAAATAGGTATATAACAATAAACACTACATCGCTTCGTCTCCCTCTCTATTTTCCTCCCACCATCACCATCGTCATCCTGCACCTCCTCCTCATCATCACCATCATCACCGTATTTAGAGATATATGTGTTAAGCAGCATGCGATACGGAGTCGAAACGAACAGAACTGAACCGCTCTAAGCTAGTAAAAATAAGGCACAGTTTCATTATTATTATTATTATTATCATCATCATCATCATCATCATCATCATTGTCATCGTCGTCGTCGTCGTCGTTATTTTTATTATTATTATTATTATATTATTATTATTTTTTTATTATTATTATTATTATTATATTATTATTATTATTATTATTATTATTCTATCATTATTATTATCATTATTTTATCATTATTATTATTTTAATTTTTTTTATTATTATTGTATTATTATTATTATTATATTATTATTATATTATTATTATTATTATTATATATTATTATTATTATTATTATTATTATTATTATTATTATATTATCATCATGTCTAGTTCCCGAATGCGCGGCTTCCATTTCTTTGTGTATAGAATCGTGTTTGCATGCATTTGTTGGAATTGATGCAAATGAACGGTGCTTTAAGTGTACAAAGTAACGAGATCGTGTATATGAGTAAGCGTATGGTTTACGTGTATGCGTGAGCGGTTTTGTCGGAGTGCATGTGTGTGGGTGTGCGTGCGTATGTGAGTATTTGTGTCTGTGTGTTTCTGTGAGAAGATTTCATGAATAGAGAAAGAGTTTGTTAAAATCGGAGAAGAACCAAAAAAAAAAAATATATATATTATTTTCTTTTTCAAATTTACATGTCAGTCTGGTATAGCTTTCTACATTCAAAGTTGCGCAGTGTGATCGCAAAAAACGTACTGAAAAGACAACTCCATTGTCTTTTGTATACTCTAAAAGTGTTTTGATATGTTTGGTGGTTTTTATATGCTTCTATTCTTCCGCCTGCTCTGTTTTAGATTCTTCCTTTTATATCTTAACTAGAACTCTTTGTTATCCAACCCTATACATTTCACAAAACCGTCTCTGCAATTAGTTCGGCAGTTAGTGGGTTAGGACTTGTTAATTTTTAATACCTTTTTTTTATATATATTTATTTCGTTTTTGTATTTTTCTTCATGTTTGTTATTCGTCTCTGTTCTTTGTTTTCTTCATGTTAGTATGTTGTCTGTTTGTGAGTCGTTTAAAAATAATACCAGCCCCGCCGTATCGCAATATACCAACAACATATAACCCCTACGTGCTGATCCCGAAGAAATATTGGGTTTCTGTGCTGTTCTGTTGCCTAAATCTGTTTTAACCTTTTTGGGGATCTTTTCGGTTTGAACGGCAGTTTTTTCTAGCGGTGTCATGTGAAATTGTCACCGATAATTATGACTCTAGTATCGATCTATTGCATTTCAATCTGTTTTAGGATTAGGGTTAGGGTTAGAGTTAGGGGATGGGAGGGGTATGTTTTTTCTTCACAAATGTAAATAAGCCAAATCTGTTTCTTAAACGAGGGACATATTCATACGACACAGAATGTTTTTTTTTTACCTCAATAGACGTCATTGATTGGTTGAAATTTCAGAAATTGAAGGAAAAAAACAACAAATATCTTACAAACTATAGATTTTTCTCAATAAAGCCAGGAGAAAAAGATGTTTTATAAACACATTCTACCAGTATACGAAGTTTAAAATTTTTTAGTTACCTAGAAATTATGTTAAAAACTGCCGTTCAAACCGAAAAGATCCCATTTTTGTTGTTTCTAGGGAGAGTCATATAAAAAATCCTGCAAACCAGACTCTAAAAGAAAGTAGAATATGCTTTAACATTCTACCAGTTATAATTTTAAAGTATTAAATGCAGCAACGTAGAGTCAGTACAACTTACAACAAGCGAAAATTATTCAATCTTCTTCAGTGATTAAAATTATGTTGCGGTGTATTTTCCAATTCATAAATATAATTCTAAAAATATATTTTGTGCCGTTTAAACGTTTAAAATTATCTTATGTTGAGCATTATCTCAAACTGCTTGATCGCTCCCAAAATATACGATGTGACACCTAACCAGCACTCTTACAAATGCTGGATCAATATCACTGTATACAATGAAAAAGAAAAAAAAACGGAAATGACAATAACCTTTTCTAAGAGACTTTTGTGTGTAGATCACGAATATAAAATCTGTTTCTTTTTGTGACACTCCAGTTTCTCGTAAATTACCATCATATTTAGGTTAAATGCACTGATGGTTCCGTAGTGCAAACAGGATTGAGCAACTCTAAATGCAACTGGCAACTCTAAAAGTTATGAACGGATTTTGATATAATTTTGACGGACTGTTTCTAAGGTATTTGTCAACCTATCCTACGAAAATTATAAAAATACACTCAATATTTTTATAGTTATATGGGTCCAAGTCCGTGGCAAATCTGACAAGAAACCACATCTCATTACCCAACCTGAACTCAATGATCTAGTTCGTGGTGACCTAACATTTACTAAGCAACAGATTGAAGTCCTGGACTCACGTCTGCAACAATAGAACCTGTTGGATAAAGATGCTCGAATTACAATATTTAGGAAGCGTTCTTCAGATCTACAGCAATTCTTCACTTTGGATATCAACTTGACTTGATGATATCAGAGATCTACTTAATGCCTTTTGAGCTGCGGTATGAACCAAATGAGCGGAGGTTATTCACAGACACATCGCTTTACAGCATAAAAGCGGTTCTGTTGCACATTGGGAACACCATGCCTTCAGTTCCAATTGCTCACTCGCTTATTTTAAGAGAGATATATGAGAACCTCAATTTTATTCTAGACCGTATAAGTTACAAGGAGAATGAGTGGCTAAAGTAGTAGCCCTATTTAATGGGCTACAAATTGGACACACCAAGTTCATGTGCATCTTTTGCAAGTAGGATAGTAGGGCCAGATCAGAACATTATGTACGTTCAGAATGGCCACTGCGGTAAACTATGACGACTGGATGCCATAATTTAAACCACGAGTCACTAGTTAAGAAGGAGAAAATCATTTTACCACCACTGCATAGGATACTAGGCCTAATGAAGCAATTTACCAAAGCACTGCAGCATAACAAGCCATGTTTCCAGTACCTTAAACGATCTTCCCTAAAATAAGTGATGCAAAAATTTAAGGGGAAAAATTCGTAGGCCCTCAGATTCGTCAGTTATAGCTGATGAGTATTGAGGCGACGATAGATGAAACTGAGCTAGAGGCCTGGCGGCTATTCAAAGATGTATACAAAGGATTTCTAGGAAAGCACCAACTGGCCCAGCGACACTGTATACTGGAGAGCCCAATCAATTGCTACCAAGTTTTCGGATGCAATATGTCACTGAAGATACACTTTCCTCATTCTCATCTGTCCCAGAGAATGCAGGAGATGCGAGTGATGAACATAGAGAGAAGTTCCATCGAGATAATAGCGTCAATGGAAGACAGGTATAAGGAAAAATGGAGCCCAGCTATGCTAACTGACTTCTGCTGGAACCTGAAGCGTGACACACCTGAGATGTCTTATTTGGTACTTATTTGGTACTTATTTTATTTTATTTGGTACTTATTTTATTGACCCTGAAAAGATGAAAAGGAAAGTCAGCGGAATTTGAACTCAGAACGTGAAGACGGACGAAACGCCGCTAAGCACCTTTCCCGACGCAGTAACGATCCTGTCAGCTCACCGCCTTCCAAAGTTAATAATGTATTACCAGTGATATACTAGACTCAAGGCCAATCAACTAAACTTTCTCTTATAAACGTGTAACTTTCTAATAGTGTTATAAATCATTGCCACCTTTAAATGTCGATGTTTTTATTATTTTCCAGCCATCATGTTACAACTTGCACGATTTGCAATCAAGTATTTTTTTTCTTTGTCTTTTGAAATGTCAATCTAAATCCTTAATACAATTAACCTCTTAAACTAATTAAGTCTTGATGTTGAATGACTGAAAACTTTTTGTCTTTTCTTTCGAACACTAATCCAAATATGTTGTTATTCTGGTGTGAAATCCAATAATGATTAAAAAACACGAGCAACATACAATCATTTACACCCTTAAATTTCACGGATTTTTTTTTTTAGCTGACATTCAAATAATCCGTATTTTTTTTTCTTTACTTCAAATATGATTGAGATTTAATATGCCTCGTTAAAGAAGATATATACACCGAAAAGTTTAACGTACGCTACCTTACTGCATTTAAAAACTGCAAGTTACTGATAGATTTTGTCCGGCATTATACCAGGGATTAACAATTCCAATTACAAAAATGATGTCCACTGCACTACATATTGGTTTACCATTCAACAACCTGGCTATAAATATGTATTTCAAATGTGTATGTGACTAACACAAGTGAGACACTTATGCTACTTGCGAATTAGCTGAGTCGTTACAGGGCAAGGCAAACTGTTTTGGAGTATTTGTTCCGGTCCCTTGCGCTCTGATTCGGACCTTACCGGTTTCGACCTTGCGATCCGTGCTGAACCTAACGATCCAGACCTACAGATTGAGAGAATTGTTAGAGTATTGGATGAGATTTCTTGGAATATTTTTTCTGGATTTTTGCAGTTTCAGTTCTTGGACAGTAGAATTAATCAATTACCGAATTTGAAAGCAAAAAATTATATTTGGGTGCATTTATGAGCAGCTCA
>NW_021836267.1:17500-20000 GCF_006345805.1 Octopus sinensis
TCGTTTCTGCATTTGACATCAATTTTATAATTAAGAATGAATTCAATTGCTCTGAGGGGCGGAGAATCTCTGGAGAAAGTTCTAAATTTAGAAATATAATGTGATTATTATTTTATTCTTTTAAATCGTCTTCATCTTCAATACTTATTTTCAAATTCTTTGATGAACGTTAAAAGACATTAATTCAAACACTTTATGATTAACTGAAATATCGCTGTTTTCTATATATAAATATATTTATTCCTTTCAAATTTCGTAATATTTCTATCGTTGTATAGGAATGCGACTCATTAAGAAACATACATGATTTTGTATGTGTGTTCGTGAATGTGTGTGTGTGTGTATGTGTGTGTGTGTGTGAGAGAGAGAGAGAGAGAGAGGGAGAGAGAGTCGTCCTCTCAAAATATAGGCTTATCTCATGTGAGTTATAATGAATATATTCCTAACCATGCAGATGTACACCATCATACGCATATGTATGTGTGCGTGTGTACCAATGCCTATCTATATATGTAAGGTGGAGGCGCAATGGCCCAGTGGTTAGGGCAGCGGACTCGCGGTCGTAGGATCGCGGTTTCGATTCTCAGACCGGGCGTTGTGAGTGTTTATTGAGCGAAAACACCTAAAGCTCCACGAGGCTCCGGCAGGGGATGGTGGTGATCACTGCTGTACTCTTTCACAACAACTTTCTCTCACTCTTACTCCCTGTTTCTGTTGTACCTGTATTTTCAAAGGGCCGGCCTTGTCACTCTCTGTGTCACGCTGAATATCCCCGAGAACTACGTTAAGGGTACACGTGTCTGTGGAGTGCTCAGCCACTTACACGTTAATTTCACGAGCAGGCTGTTCCGTTGATCGGATCAACCTGAACCCTCGTCGCCGTAACCGACGGAGTGCTTCCTCCTCCATATATGTAAGGAAAGGCGGCGAGCTGGCAGAAACGTTAGCACGCCGGGCGAAATGCTTAGCGGTATTTCGTCTGTCGTTACGTTCTGAGTTCAAATTCCGCCGCGGTCGACTTTGCCTTTCATCCTTTCGGGGTCGATAAATAAATTGCCAGTTTCGCACTGGGTTCGATGTAATCGACTTAATACCTATGTCTGTCCTTGTTTGTCCCCTCTCTGTTTAGCCCCTTGTGGGTAGTAAAGAAATAGGTATTTCGTCTGTCGTTACGTTCTGAGTTCAAATTCCGCCGCGGTCGACTTTGCCTTTCATCATTTCGGGGTCGATAAATAAATTACCAGTTACGCACTGGGGTCGATGTAATCGACTCAATACCTATGTCTGTCCTTGTTTGTCCCCTCTGTGTTTGGCCCCTTGTGGGTAATAAAGAAATAGGTATTTCGTCTGTCGTTACGTTCTGAGTTCAAATTCCGCCGCGGTCGACTTTGCCTTTCATCCTTTCGGGGTCGATAAAATTAATTACCAGTTTCGCACTGGGGTCAATGTAATCGACTTTATCCGTTTGTCTATCTTTGTTTGTTCCCTCTATGTTTAGCCCCTTGTGGGCAGTAAATAAATATATATACGTAAGGAAAGTCAGTATGTTAGAAAGAGATTAAGAGAAATTCTATGAACGAGATTAGGTGGGGAGAATGAGCGAAAAGTATCTGAAACTATAAAAAGAAATAGAAAAAAAAAAACAATAGCGCCAGTGCATACCGGCTAATGTGTCCCACAGCCATCTTTTAACCTTACCCCACACACACATAGATTTGGTGTATATGGACATTCTAGAACAAAAAGAGAATGACTTGTAAAATAATCAAAACAAAATGTCCACAGCATTCCTATCACATATTTTAAATTAACTAATTATTTTTATTAATGAGGACGTTTTCTTTCCGTTGACTCATTTCCCCTCCAAATCTCTTTACTCTTATACTCTTTTACTTGTTTCAGTCGTTTGACTGCGGCCATGCTGGAGCACCACCTTTCTATATATTTTCCTTTTGTCATTTAATTTTTGTTTCGTTATTGCTTCCTCCATTTCTTTGATACTTTGTTCTGCTTATATAATTTGTTACAATCACATACATGTGTATCTTTTATTGAGACGAGCGAGCACAAGGTAATTTTAGACGTTAGTGGACGCTCTCTCTCTTTCTCGCTCTCTCGCTCTCTCTCTCTCTCTCTCTCTCCTCTCTCTCTCTCTCTCTCTCTCTATATATATATATATATATATATATATATATATATATATATATATATATATATATATAGGCACAGGAGTGTGGCTGTGTGGTAAGAATATTGCTTCCCAACCACATAATTCCGGGTTCAGTCCTACTGCATAGTGCCTTGGACAAGTGTCTTCTACTATAACCTCGCGCCCACCAAAGACTTGTGAGTGGATTTGGTAGACAAAAACTGAAAGAAGCCCGTCATATATATATATATATATATATATATATATATATATATATATATATATATATAGAAGGCCGTCGTATATATATATATATGTGTGTGTGTGTGGAGGCGCAATGGTCCAGTGGTT
>NW_021836267.1:25000-32505 GCF_006345805.1 Octopus sinensis
AAAGAGAACGATTGAATAAGTACTAAGCTTACAAAGAATAAGACCTGAGGCGGACTAAAGCCCTTTAAGGCGGTGCTCCAGTATGACTGTTGTCAAATGACTGAAACAAGTAAAGATAGAAGTATAAAAGAATATACATACATATATAGTGAAGGATGGAAAGTTCTTTATAGACACGGGATAGGTATATATGAAAAACTTTCTGTGACTCTTACATTTCTTTTCTTTCTTATATGTATATATATATATATATATGTGTGTGTCTGTGTGTGTGTGTGTGTGTGTGTGTGTGTGTTCCCCTTTCTGTAGAAGAGTGTAGGCTCGAAACATAAAAGACTTTTTCTATTCCTGAGTGTTATACAAATACATCTGTTTGTTTTGTACACCACCTGTCTCCGTCTTTTGTCTTTTTCGTCAACTCTCCCTATATATATATATATACATATATATATATATATATATATATATATATATATATATATATATATATATATATATATATACACATATACATACATACATACATACGTGCATAGGCGCACAAACGCATGCGCGTGATATTTAGGTCGATTAGACACACCATAATGGTAGGCATGCAATGCATACGTTGCTTAAATACAGTCTAAAACAATACAAATACACATCACTTTAACATCGAATGCATAAAGGCTTTGCAAAAAAGGTCTCCGGGTATATTTTCCTGTTGTTTCCTAACTGAAATATGTTAACCAAAACTATTCTTTCATTCGTGTGATTTCGTATGACACCGAACTGTAGTGTTTCGCTTTGTTCATATTGATTTAACGTAGCTACGCCAGTCAGTCCTACTTTGCCTTTTGTTTGATGATTGCAGCGAAGCATCGCATTGATAAAATAAGGTTTTTTTGTTTAGGAGGTTGTTTAAAATTAGCTGACATTGTACTTTCATAGTTTATTTGTCTAAAAACGATGAACATGTTGGCATTAGATATTATTTGTTATTTCCAGGTAGTTCTTTCATTTGCCCTTATATTCTCTTTACGTTTTTCAGATTCTTTTATATTTCAACTGTGACAGAATGTCAATTGTCTGCGAAAACTCGTGCTTGTTTCTTCATTATTCCGTATGTCACCCTGACTGAAACTAATTGTGACAATTGATGTGGTTTCCTTCAGGTTATGCTTTGCCTTTATATTTAAACGCGCAACCTATAAATAATACGTACCGCGCAACCTATAAACAATACGTACCGAAACAACCGATGGCGAACGGCTTCGTTTTATGTAGTTAAATGCTTGCGAGAAATTTGGTACCAACATCTTCCAAAATTCATTAAAAGATTGTTTCTAATTCTTTTTAATTCTATATTATTCAGGTTTTGGTCAAATTGTCGAGAGTTGGTTAACTTCTCTTAAAGCAACAACCAAGTAGCAGTTCAAAAAATATGATTACAAGTGTTCAAAATCAATAAAATTGTCCGAGATTAGCGAAACTGTTTAAGATTATCAAAAATGCTGTGAGAATAACAAACGCTTTGAGCAGATTTTCTGCATTATTTTGTCACCATGTATATGTTGTTTTGAGAGGTGGTATTGACACATTTTTGATAAAATATGGCAAATTGTTTTCGAAAATATACCTGTTATGTCGCACATTCGGATGACCTCTGCTACTCAAGTCTCCTCTGACGGCTACTTAAGTCTCCTCCGACTGCGACTCAATTGTTCTCCGACAGCTACTCAACTGTCCTCTCTACTTCTAGACTTCTCTATATCTACGTATTGCTGTGGTGGCGAGCTGGCAGAAACGTTAGCACGCTGGGCGAAATGCGTAGCCGTATTTCGTCTGTCGTTACGTTCCGAGTTCAAATTCTGCCGAGGTCGACGTTGCCTTTCATCCTTTCGGGGTCGATAAATTAAGTACCAGTTACGCACTGGGGTCGATGTAATCGACTTAATCTGTTTGTCTGTCCTTGTTTGTCCCCTCTGTGTTTAGCCCCTTGTGGGAAGTAAAGAAATATATATCTACGTATTGGGCTAGTCTACTTCATCGTATGGGGGCGTCTAGACAACAACACCTCACACGGAAGGTATATTATTTACATTCTAGGAGGTAGTTGATAATGCTTTTCATATATCTAATGGGAGGCGGTTAGTAAATGTTGTACCTCTATTCCTTCCTTCTGACCAAATTATAATTATTTTAAAACAGCCGTGCATTTATTATGTTTTCCCTGTACTACCGAGCGCATCTCTGTATGAGATAGGTGTGTTTTTTGTTTCTATTTTCTACTATATTGGAATTAGTCAACGTAGTTTCAGCCAGCCAATCGGTTGGGATCCAACGTTAGGAGTTGTCTCAGGCCGTGTTGTTTTCTTTTTTTTTAATTGCTGAGTGTGAAGGAAGAAGCAGCATTGATGGCCTTTGAAGGCTCTTTTAACCGGTGAGATTGATGCCATTTATGTTACGTTTGAAAATTTGTAAATCAACACCCGTGGGAAAACATATGAGCTGGGAAGGGATTCTACAGGGTCGAAGTTCTGGGATAGATAAAAACTGTGGGCGTAATGATAAGCTCGATGGGGTTGGATTTGCAAAACGGAAATGCCTGAACGGCGGTAGACTGAAAGCGGTTTACTGAAGCAGGAGGTCGACTTTGCCTTTCATCCTTTCGGGGTCGATAAATTAAGTACCAGTTACGCACTGGGGTCGACGTAATCGACTTAATCTGTTTGTCCCCTCTGTGTTTAGCCCCTAGGCTATAGACATATGTATATGTATATATACCATGTATATGTATATACATATATACATATGTATATGTATATATATATATATATATATGTATATAATACATATGTATATTTACATATAGTAACATATGTATATGTATATATATATATATGTATATATATATATATATATATATACATATATACGACAGGCTTCTTCTTCCAGTTTCCATCTATCAAATCCACTCTCAAGGCTTTGGTTGGCCCAATGCTATAGTAGAAGACACTTGCCCAAGGTGCCACGCAGTAGGACTGAACCCGGAACCATGTCGTTGGTAAGCAAACTACTTACCACACAGCCTCCTGTGCCATAAATATATATATATTCTCTCTCTCTCTCTCTCTCTATATATATATATATATTTATACATATACCACACACATATATATATATATATATATATATATATATATATATATATATATATATATATAATATACTATATACATATTTATACATAATGTATGTACATATACATAGAGAGTGTGTATGTATGTATACGTAATTGCAAAGTCGTTCTTATTCAGTATATCTTATAACATTTCTTTTGCTCATTGATTATTTATGTGCATACAAAGCCGACTGTTTTGTCTTCATTAGTGAATTATGTAATCTTCTTGTATTTCTTTTGCCCTTGCGGCAAATAAACTGAACCATATTCTCATTACCATTATTTTTGTGATCACACTTTGCTTTTCTTTCTTCTATTTCTCGCTTTTTCTTATTATATAAACACGTCTAGAAGATACAAAATTAATACTTACTATGGCTTCTGTATACGAAATAGGTGAGTGAATATGCTGTGCAGATCAATAAAGCAGTTGGTGAAATATATCGATCGGTTAGTTCACTAAGGACGGTTAATTAATCGAAGCCAATATTTTGCTTTTTAACCATTTTACTTATTCGTGTTCAGATTTCTGATATCTATACTATATATCGTTGTCATGGCAACATGTATTAGAACTTATCTCCCTACCTACCTACTTACCTACCTACCCCCAGCCATTGTAATATTAGAGGCTTTGTTATTGTTGTACACTATAGATTTCTCTTGTTTTGAAATTTGGTTTCCCAAGACGCCGATGTATATAATCACATCATGAGTCGGTAAAAAAACGAATTATATAACCACGTGAAAGGTAATTCCAGATTTGATAGAAAGCCAGGAAATACTCGAACTTAGCGATTGTGACTTCGAATGATATTCATTTCTGTGGTCGTAGATATTCTTGAAGCATTCCGTCGGTTACGACGACGAGGGTTCCGGTTGATCCGAATCAACGGAACAGCCTGCTCGTGAAATTAACGTGTAAGTGGCTGAGCACTCCACAGACACGTGTACCCTTAACGTAGTTCTCGAGGATATTCAGCGTGACACAGAGAGTGAACAAGGCCGGCCCTTTGAAATACAGGTACACAGAAAACAGGAAGTAAGAGTGAGAGAAAGTTGTGGTTGAAGAGTACAGCAGGGATCACCACCATCCCCTGCCGGAGCCTCGTGGAGCTTTAGGTGTTTTCGCTCAATAAACACTCACAATATCACTCGTAGATATTACTGATACAGACACGACAAAGTCACTTCAAGCAAAGACTTGTCATAAATCTGCAAACACCATCTTTGTTATGGATTACGTAGAGATTGACCGAGGCTTCTAACGTCTGTAAGTTTAAAAACCTCTAACAATTATCGGAACGTTTACTCACTTCAAGGGTACATCGAATTATAGATGTTCCGTCAAGCATAAAGTTTAACTTATGACAGTTTATAAAAGAAACAGATTTTTGTTCTTTCGTTAACCTCAAGCTGTACATCACACAGCTTTTGTTCATCGATTGTTGATAGATTAATCACATGAACGTGTCTTCCACGCAGAACTTAACGTGTTGTTATGTACGTTTTATATATCAGGAGACCATATGTTGATTCAATACGTACGTTTCGCGTAGTTGCACAACGGTCGCTTTACCCGTAACCCTGTTTAGTTGAGGTATAATAATATATCTTATATATATATATATGTGTGGTGTGTTGTGTGTAGGTGTTGTGTTGTGTGTGTGTGTGTGTGTGTGTGTGTGTTGGTTGTTTGTGTTTGTGCGTATGAGTGTGTGTGTAAATATATATATATATATATATATATATATATCGACCTCGGCGGAATTTACAGTAGACGTCACTTTCGAATTTCGAAGGCAATCTTACATTTTCCCATTTTATTCATGTATGTTATAATATTCAAGCGCGCGTACGTGTTATCTTCGATAGTGAATTTATTAATATTTCTTATTATTATAGATCAGTGGTTACCGAACTATTTCTAGATGCCACCCCCTTGGCAACCAGGCCACATTCCTTGTGCTTCCTCCTCTTATTCCCCACCACAAACATAGGTCACATTCTGAAGCAAATTCAAAATAACCACATTTCACATATAGGACCTAACTGACCCATTATGTTGTGGTTTATACATCCATAGCTCCCTTGTGGCCAACCCACTATCGCTCCAATTTTCCTCATCCACCCTGAATCTTCACCACGCCCACGGGATCATTACCGCCCGCTTTGGGAGCCACTAATACAGATGATAATTGTTAATTGTATTACTGCAAATGATTATAACAATAACAAATTAATTAAAGCCTGAAAGAAACAAACAATAGAACGAGATTGCCACGGCTGGTTACAAATCCTTTTGTCATATATCTTGCTTTATGACAGCTGGCCTTGACCTAAATAACACCAGCAGACTATTGAAATCTACTTTCTCATCATGTGCGCACATATATATATGTGTGTGTGTGTGTGTTAAAAAGAAAATCACCAGGCAAAACATATGGTATCACTTTTTGAGCATTGTTTCTCAACTGTTTTCAACCTACGGACCCATTTGATCCCAATTTTATTCGGATGGACCATCTCCACATTCGATGTTCAAAAAATCCTATTATATTCTTACAGTTAAATATTATTAGGAATTGTATTTAAAAATGTGTAAAAATATTTCGTGTATTATAGAAGCACAACCAATTTATTGCCGAGAAATTTGAACATCAAAACATTAGATGGACTCCCAAGGGCCATATAGCCCCCACAAAAGAGCCATATGGACCCCATTGAGAACAGCTGCTTTAAAGCGTTGATTCAAGCATAATTGTGGATTGTTATAACAGAGTTGCTGGAGTAAAAGGTATCCTATAAATAAGGGAGTAATTTATGCATAAAGTCCGTTATAGCTGTTTCTAAAATAGTTGTGCATATAGTGCATATATCAGGTGCATACCTATGTATGTAAATGTATGTAGCTATAAACCCATAATTTCAAATGCTGAATGTAGACGGGCGAGTCGTAGAGAAAGTACCATAATTTATGACTTCCTTACGAATTCATACTGAATATCAAGCATTATAATGCGTATATATAATCGGTGCTTCGATGCAGAGTAGCTAATGATCAGAGTTGATAATGGGTTGCATGAGCAAAACAGTAATTGTTTCAGCAGCGACTGGGTTCTGCTGAAGTGATGCATCGTGAGTTCTAAATTGCATTCTGGGAAGTGAATTTTCTACCAGTAGTTAGTCACGTGATTTTTTTTTCCATTCTACCAGATATGACTTTGAACAGCAGAATGGAATAAATATGAAACGTAAAAAAGATGATGACTTTCGTTTTATTTTTCTTTTGTTGTTTGTCTTTGTTTGTTTGGTTGGTTTTAGGAGTATAGTGATACATTGAATTCTGGGAAGTGAATTTTCTACCAGCAGTTAGTCACGTGATTTTTTTTCCATTCTACCAGATATGACTTTGAGCAGCAGAATGGAATAAATATGAAACGTAAAAAAGATGATGACTTTCGTTTTATTTTTCTTTTGTTGTTTTTGTTTGATTGTTTGGTTGGTTTTAGGAGTATAGTGATGTTGATGAGATGAGGTGGTAGGAGGGAGATTTAGAAAGAGGAATAGAAAGAGATGAAAACAAGGCAATGATAAAGAATGAGATTGAGAAGAAGATGAAAAAGAAGAAGAATGAGGAGGGGAGCAACAGGAAGAAGAGAATAACGAGTAGAAGGAGGAGGAGGAGGAGGAGGAGGAGGGGGAGTAGAAGTAGAAGTCAGAGTGGAGGGTGGTGGTTGTGGTGGTGGTAATAGCATTAGTGGTAGTGGTGCAAATGATGATGAAGAGAGAGAGAGACGAATCAGAGTACAAAGAAGAAAGATCATCATGTCTGACAGATAAACAGCTGCTTTTCCCTTGTTATCCAAACGTAAAATCACGACTATGTATTGATTAATTCCTCCAGATGATGATTATGGTTTTCTTCCTTCCTTTCTTCCTTCCTTCCTTCCTTTCTTTCTTTCTTTCTGTCTTTCTTCTTCTTCTTCTTCTTCTTCTTCTTCTTCTTCTTCTTCTTCTTCTTCTTCTTCTTCTATTATTATTATTATTATTATTGTTATTATTATTGTTATTGTTATTATTGTTGTATCTTTTAGAAAATAGAATTATGGGTCAGTAAATAAGATGATTGATTAATTTATTAATTAATTAATTAAAAATAATTTTTTGCCGTCTAAGTCGACTAAAACCTTCAAAATATATTATTGGCCTGGCACACATTTTTTCACACCGTCATTTTTTTACTTTCAATCACTATTATTATCATTATTATTATTGTTATTATTATTATTATTGTTATTATTATTATTATTGTTATTATTATTATTATTATTATTATTAT
>NW_021836268.1:0-12500 GCF_006345805.1 Octopus sinensis
TTAGATAGTTATGTAGAAGTAATTTGAAGTAATTTGAAGTAAACGTAAGCGCAGGCATCGCTGTGTGATTAAGAAAATCGTTTTGCAACGAGGTTTCGAGTTCAGTCCTGGCCAAGTTACCTTTACTCTAACCCTGGACCGACCAAAGCCTTTTGAGAGAATTCGTGACGGTAAACTGTGTGGGAGCCATTGTGTATATGTACACACACACACACACGCACGCACGCACACACACACACACATATGATGTCGGTTTGTTTACGTCTCCATAACAAGGCGGCTCGTTAAAAGAAACTGATAAAATAAGTACCAGGTTTAAAAGAAAGCAAGTAATGGGGTCGATTTGTTCCACTAAATCCCTTCCAGGCAGTGCTGCAGAATGGACGCATTCCAATGATTGAAACGCAGAAAATAAAGATTTCTCATTAATCAACTCTCTTTTTACTCTTTTTACTTGTTTCAGTCATTTGACTGTGGTCATGCTGGAGCACCACCTTTAGTCGAACAAATCGACTCCAGGACATATTCTTTTATAAGCCTAGTACTCATTCTATCATTCTCTTTTGCCGAACTGCTTCGTTACGGAGCACACCAAAAAAAACAAAAAAAAAAACAAAAAAAGAACATGGCAATGAAAAATAACAAACTTTTGGAATGGGAGATCATACCGCCTAAAAAGTGGTTAAAAGACCGTGAAGATAGGACGGTGGTGTTGAGAACCTACTCCAAGGCACTCGACACCATCGCCCTATTCGAAAAGACGGCAATTGAAAAGGAGTTGGAAGACACAGGACCCCGAATGGCCTCTGCAGGTAGCTGTGGAGGTCGTGACGTTCGACGTGACGCTTGGGCTAAAGGAGCTCAAGGAAGACTATAACTTGGTCCCGGGCGACGCTGACTCGGGACTTGATTACGTTCTGAGGGAGGCGTGGTTGATGGTGGAGGGCGCGGGCACAAGCGACTTCGCGGACGATATGTAATTATTGAACTGTTATTATTTGTAATGGACTGCTAAGTCCAAAAATTGAAAAATTGTAAGAGGTTTAATACCTCGTTTTGTATTTATTTTTATTAATAATGGACTGCTAAATCCAAAAATTGGAAAAATTGTAAGAGGTTTAATACCTCGTTTTGTGTTTATCCTTAAAAAGAACAATGTTTTAGAGAAGCGAAAGTCGGCGGGCGCTTTTTGTCTTCTCCCATCCTTATCATCTTTCTTTCATTATCATTCACTTCATTAATGTCCTCGTCCAGCCCGCAAAGCTAACTTAATCTGTGTACTGCCTTTATGGCAAATGTTTTGAAATAAAGTAGCTTGCTAACCAACCACATGGTTCCGGGTTCAGTCCCACTGCGTGGCATCTTGGGCAAGTGTCTTCTGCTATAGCCCCGGGCCGACCAATGCCTTGTGAGTGGATTTGGTAGACGGAAACTGAAAGAAGCCTGTCGTATATATGTATATATATATATGTATGCGTGTGTATGTGTTTGTGTGTCTGTGTTTGTCCCCGTAGCATTGCTTGACAACCGATGCTGGTGTGTTTACGTCCCCGTCACTTAGCGGTTCGGCAAAAGAGACCGATAGAATAAGTACTGGGCTTACAAAGAATAAGTCCTGGGGTCGATTTTCTCGACTAAAGGCGGTGCTCCAGCATGGCCGCAGTCAAATGACTGAAACAAGTAAAAGAGTAAAAGAGTAAAAGAGTATAGAAGCTGTTACGGTAGGAAACCTTTGAACAATATTATGGTGTTGCATTCAACTTACGGCCAATAAAACCATTATTTCATCTTGTAACGCAGTTGAGCCTGCCTTGCTGTTTATAACATGTAACAAGTCATAACAATGGTCACATAAAACTATAATATTTGTGATGGAAACAGCTACCGTTGGATGCTTATCGAGTGATATTCTTCAATGACAAGGAAAGTCTAATCAGTGCATCAGCAACGCTTTCTTATTATTCAAATTATTAAAGCGAAGAAGAATGAAACAGAAAGATAAATAGACAGATAAATAGATGGGGAGAGAGAGAGAGAGAGAGAGAGTGATAGAGAAAGAGAGAGAGAGAGAGAGGGGGAAGAGAAAGAAATGGAAAGCGATAATCGAATGGTTGAGGTTATTCGATTGATGGCCATCACTGTGGAAAAGATTGTTGGGACGGTTGTCGTATTAGGTGGTAGAAGAGTGTGCCAAGAATGCAAACCTGTCAGAACATTGGACTAGAATTTCTTACGCTTTTTAAATAATTCCTTCACGTCTAAGGCTGTGAGCTGACAGAATGATTAGCGTGCCGGACCAACTGCTTAGCGGCATTTCGTGCGTCTTTACAGCGCTTCAAACATTGAAAGCGTGTGGCTTGGTGGTTAGGGTATTATGATCACGATCGAAAGGTCATGAGTTCAATTCACGGGTGTGCGTTGTGTCTTTGAGGAAGATACTTTATTTCCCGTTGCTATAGCAACCCCCGTTTATTGTTCCTTCACCTCATCTTTGTGCTTTCACTATTTTTGGACCATAACTACATAGAAGCTTCCTTGTTCAGTTTTAGTCTCAATCGTTGATATATATATAGAGTCGGTTCACGAAAGTCTTACCATCTGGCCCCGTAACAAGCATTTTACTTAAGTGGCACTCCAGCAGTCACCACGACGAAAGTTCAAGTTGATCCGATCAACGGAATAGCCTGCTCGTGAGATTAACGTGCAACTGGCTGAGCACTTCACAGACACGCGTACCCTTAACGTAATTCTTAGGGAGATTTAGCGTTACACAGAATGTGACAAGGCTGGTCCCTTGAAATACAGGTACTACTCATTTTGGACACTACTCAAGGACACGACGCGCCGCAGGATAGATAACCCACGACCATAAGGTCGTGAGCCGAATAACATAATCGTTAATCTACGCACATTCACAGTATTATGCTTAATTTTACTTAAACTAACAAAACACAAAATGGATGCTACTTTGGCAAAAAGAGGGAATATTGGAAGAATATAGCTCGATTCTTGTACATTTGTACCTTCTCCATCAGATTCTAAAATCTGTTAAAGTTGGCTCCAACTTTGATTTATCTAGACGCAATAAAAATAAACTCTGTCGTTATCTGGCACCAGGACGCCTCTGCCCGAGTGATATGAAGATCGAAAGCGTTCTATCCTTGACCATTTGGTCGATTTCAGTATCTAGATTTACATTCCCAACTTAACTGTGTGTTTTCACTCTTCGTATGCTTCAAATACGGAAAAGCAGCAAGCCGGATAAGATACATTACGGCATTTCTTTCGGTTTTACCCTCTGTGAGTTCATATCCCACCGAGGTCAACTTTACCATTCATTCTTTCGAGGTTGATAAAATAAAATGACCAGTTAAATATTGACGCCGATTGTATCGACCTTAGTACTGTCTCCAAGATTGCTGACCGTGTAGCAAAATTTGAAACGATATTTCAGAAAACTGTACAGAGAATATGTGAATGGGGGAAATTTGCTGCTATTTCTAGCCGATCAAAAGTTGTGCATACACCAGTGGTTCCAAAACTTTTTAATTTAAGGGTCAGATAGAAAATCTGGTTTCTTTTAGAGAACGGCACCAAAATAAAACGCAAGACGATTGAAGAAAGATTTTTTTTATATTAATAGCGGAAAGACCATCGAGGGACGCTGGAAGGATGTTTGAGGGCCGCATGAGGCACTGGGAGTCGTAGTAGAGAAACACTGGTATAAGTTCCCTCACTGTTATAAACTAAGGTCAAGCCAATCACCTACACAGATTCAGTGAGAAATCTATAGATCTACAGGGCTGGCATGGCTCCCTTGTCGTTCCCTATCTCTATGGTAATCTGCTATAACATATATTTGGTTGTTCCTCCCTTGACTTCCGCTGACACAGATCACTGCAAGTCTCCTGGAATTCAAGTCATTACATACAATTAAGAAATCAATACATCAATATATTAATGCTGGAACCGATAGTAAGTCGATAAAAACGTCAGCTTCTCATCTGAGATTAAATCCGCAGCAGCATGGCAGCAACAACAACAACAAAAGTAACAACAACAACAACAGTAATAATAGTCTTTTCCTCAATTGGCACGAGACCTGAAATTTTTGGGGAAAGGGGAATAGTCGATTATATCGACCCTAGTGCTCGACTGGTACTTGATTTATCGACCTCGAAAGGATGAAAGACAAAGTTGACTTCAGACCGAATTTGAAGTCTGAACGTAAATATGGACGAAATGCCGCTAAGCATTTTACCTGGGGTTGTAACGATTCCACCAGCTCGCTCACCTATATCATTATAATAATAATAATAATAATAATAATAATGATAATAATAATAATAATAATAATAATAATAATGATGATGATGATGTATTGGTATTGGATGAAGTCGTTAACCACTATCTTATAAGCGTCCGTTCAGGCTCTGCGATGGCCAAATGTTTCTAACTAGAGTAAAGATTATTTGCCAACATAACATGGCTGTCCTGGTTTAGGACGAATGTTGCTGTAATTTAGCCCCAGGAGACATTGTCTCCAGCTGGCTATGCGACACGATCTGTGTCATATTTTCAAACAAGAGGATCGAGCACCCCCACTCGCGACACAAAGATACTTTTTGAGGTGGGCGGGGGTGCTATATTCCCTTGTTCAAAAATATAAGGACACAGATCGTGTCGTATAGCCAACTGGAGACGATGTCTCATGGGGCTAAATTACAGCAACATTCGCCCTAAACCAGGACTGCCATGCTATGTTGGCAAATAATCTTTACTCCAAAGTACTGTTGCTGAATATCTCTCTTTGTGAGATTTAGAAATATTAATTTTATAAGTTTCTAACTGAGCTACTAACGAGTGCAATAAGAGATACAGTAACGAAATCATTATTCTATACCTAATAAATGGTTTATTGTAAGAGTGGAATGTGTGTAGCCATCTGTTAATAAATACGATCGATTTGTTATGGTGTTTCTTGTGGAGACAAAATATTGTAGTCTTATTGTTATTCGATAGACGTGTCACAACATAACAGATATATATATATATATATATATATATATATATATATATACTCATGTATATTAAAATTAACAGAATGAGATAAAAAAAAATCCAAGGCTGCGAAAGATTTCAAAGCATTTATAAAGAGGTCTTACAGCTGTTTCTGGGATATATTATATATCCCTTCATCAGAGACAGTGCGAGAAAATGGTTAAGCAATAGATATGAAATATATATATACTCATAGATATGAAATATATATACACTCATATAATATATATATATATATATGTATATATATATATATTATATATATATATATACACATACACACACACATATTCATATATGATACACATACACGCACGTATATATACATGCATATAAATGCACACACACAGACATTCAATTTTAAAATAAGAACAGAAATGGAATTAGAAAATGTCACAACGGCTGTTTCAACAGCATTTTTATTGATAAATACTTCGATTACATCTTGTAAAATCTGCCATCATCAGGTAATTTTAATCAAATGATCATAAAGGTATGTAGAGAACTGGAATGGACCAACTTGCTAAATGTTTAGCCAGACAAGAGAAGTTGCTAGTAGAACATGAATTTGAAGGGTTGCCAGTATCAGTCTAAGGGTAGAGTTCATTCTTGCTGGTCGTAGAACGAATTTCTTTGTTCCGATAGGCAGTATAATTGCAGAAGAGTACGCGATGCTATGTATGGGTAGGAGGGAGTGCATAAAATTTATAGCATTGCTGGAGGTTAGAGGACTTGATAGTGGGGGATCGGACAGCGAAGCCTTTCGTCCCGGCAAGTAAGTTAGAGTTACTTCCATTTATTTTTTAATACAATGCAACAAGAGTTTTGGGGTTAAATGTAAAATATAAGGCCATCCAGTTATTTATATATTTACTTATTTAGCAGCTTTTCTCTGCCTACTTTATTGCCAGAAGGATAAGTGATAGAGACACAAAGTCTGAGATTCTATTATGGGGAGGGAGTGACGAATAATAGCCGTCATCCAATCAATAAATAGATAAATAAAGAAGTAAAGAGAATGCAATAAAAAATATATGAAAGCAAAAAGGATAACAATAATAAGAGAAAGATCATAATAAAAATTTATAATAAAAAAAGGGGATATAATAAAAGAATATGGACAGTAATAAAAATGGAATTGGTAAATAGTGACTTAGTAAATAATAGCATAGGAATTATAAAGATAATTAAAGAGTAGTCAGAAATAGCATAATCGAATGGAGTAAAGTAAAATAAAATAAGGTAATATGATAGGATCAGGTACATTAGCAAGTAAAGGGGTGAAAAGGCAAAATAATAATGATGATAACGAAACAATTGTAGAAAGACAGAACATATAAGACCCAAAATATTCTAATATAAGAATATTAAAAAATGTATTTAAAAAAATATGACAATGAAGACACGTGTTAATCATAGTTTGTTGTAAATTCAAAGCAGTATTACTTACTACAGTAATATGATAAAAATATAAAAGTATTCATTAAATTTCCGAGTATGTAAGGCAATGTTCAAGATATATGAGAAAGGGAATCGGGTCCGTATCAATGACTTAGTTGCGAGGGTTGGGCAAGCATTTATTTATATTTATAGCTTCAGTTAATAAAAGTACAAGATAAGGACTGAGGGCTATGATAAGACACCAACATATAATTCAATGTAGTGAAATATAACACTTATAATATATAATAAAGGTATGGTATGATGTCAATAGGGTTAGGCAATCTATTACATGATAGATGCGTTTGAGGACCAATTACCATAGATATACAAGAGTTATAAAAGGTATATTAAATTTATCGAAGGTATATTATTGCTGCCATATAATTTTGCAACTTACGATATACAATTATTTATATTATTACCATAATTGTAAATATTACTGCTGCATCAGTGCAGTACAGCTCCCAAAATTACTGCAGAGCTTAGGACCACCTGCATCAATACCTTTACTGCTGCATCAATACCTTTAATTAATTTAATATACCTTTTATAACTATTGCCTAACCCTATTGACATCATACCATACCTTTATTACATCCGCCTTAGCGAACGAGAGGTTTTATTTCAGTGGTGTTTGTTGGTTTTCCGTGGACAAGGTATCTCAAGAACCGCTGGATGGAGGTGGATAATACTTTCAGGGATGTTTGGCTTCAGGACTGGCACGAAGTGATTAGATTTTGGGATCGATCCGGTACAGGACAAGGATTCTGGATTATTTTTTGTTGTTTTTTTCTTTTTGTTTTTTTTTTTTACTTAATTTTTGAGTGCGGTCGGGTTCATATTTAATATTCTTGTTTGTGAGAGAAGTCGAGTTTATTTCAGATATTCTCATTTTAAAAATCATCTTTGGCTAATCGATGAGAGGACATTGGTGTTGCCCGGGCGAAGGTTTGCTCTCTCTGAGTGCTCTTATTATATATTATTCCTATTATATTTCACTACATTGAATTATATGTAGGTGTCTTATCATAGCCCTCAGTCCTTATCTTGTACTTTTATTAACTGAAGCTATAAATATAAATAAATGCTTGCCCAACCCTCGCAACTAAGTCATTGATACATTTTTTAATATTCTTATATTAGAATATTTTGGGTCTTATATGTTGTCTTCCTACAATTGTTTCGTTATCATCATTATTATTTTGCCTTTTCACCCCTTTACTTGCTAATGTACATGATCCTATCATATTACCTTATTTTATTTGACTTTTCTCCATTCGATTATGCTATTTCTGACTACTCTTTAATTATCTTTATAATTCCTATGCTATTATTTACTAAGTCACTACTTACCAATTCCATTTTTATTACTATCCATATTCTTTTATTATATCCCCTTTTTTTATTATAAATTTTTATTATGATCTTTCTCTTATTATTGTTATCCTTTTGCTTTCATATATTTTTTATTGCATTCTCTTTACTTCTTTATTTATCTATTTATTGATTGGATGACGGCTATTATTCGTCACTCCCTCCCCATAATAGAATCCCAGACTTTGTGTCTCTATCACTTATCCCTCTGGCAATAAAGCGGTCAGATAAAAGGCTGCTACATAAGTAAATATATAAATAACTGGATGGCCTTATATTTTACATTTAACCCCAAAACTCTTGTTGCATTGTATTGAAAAATAAATGGAAGTAACTCTAACTTAATTGCCGGGACGAAAGGCTTCGCCGTCCGATCCTCCACTATCAAGTCCTCTAACCTCCAGCAATGTTACCAATTTTAGTCACTCCCCCCTACCCATACATGACCTCGCGTAGTCTTTTGCAAGTAGTATTTAAGTGGACAATATGTATAGATATTAAACTATTTCTAGATAATTTCTTTTCCTCCCTCTATTAAGGTAAAAGTTTGGTATATACTCAAAAGTAGTCATATATTTCTATCGTTTTGTTATAATATAATTCTTCTTAATAATCCTCTGAATAACCTTAAAACTTTAACTGCATACAATATAACAACTTTGTTTAAAATATCTAAATATAGTACTACATGCTAAGACTTCCCCTGTTTCATTATAAGCGGTCTGCTAGTAGGGGACCCCCTTAATTGTCAACTAACATTTTGTTTTAAGTTTTCCTTTACCAAACCTCATGATATTGCTACTAATAAATCTTGATTTTTATGAATATACCAACTATGATGACTGTCTGCTCCCTCAGCCTCACTACTAACAGATTCTGCCCTCTGTTCTCTCAGTCTTGGGTATAAAAGGGATATGATAAACTAGTCTATAAATTAAAGAGTCAGTAACAATGTATATCTTCTTCAAAAATCAGTAACTTCTATGCTGGAGTGAGACAGTATGTTCTTTGTCTATCTCCTTAACTTCTTGGAGATTTTCGGTATAATTATACTAATGTGTCCATCTGTTCTAACTTAATTAAATTCTATGTCTTTGTGCAGCTGAAGGTTGCTCTGCATTTTAAATTGATATAATGATTGCATTGTTCAATTAAATGGAGTTGCATGAAACGATCATACTGCATTACCTCTGTATATCCTTGTTGCTTATTTTGATATTTTATTTTGTGTAGGCGCAATGGCTCAGTAGTTAGGGCAGCGGACTCGCGATCGTAGGTTCGCGGTTTCAATTCCCAGATCGGGTGTTTTGAGAGTTTATTGAGTGAAAACTCCTAAAATACCACGAGGCTCCAGCAGGGGTGGTGGCGAACCCTGCTGTACTGTTTCACCACAACTTTCTCTCACTCTTCCTGTTTCTCTTGTACCTGTATTTCAAAGTGCCGGCTTTGATACACTCTGTGTAACGCTGAATCTCCCCGAGAACTACGTTAAAGGTACACGTGTCTGTTGAGTGCTCAGTCACTTGCACGTTAATTTCACGAGTAGGCTGTTCCGTTGAGCGGATTAAATGGAACCCTCGTGTTGTCGTAACCGAAGGATTGTCACGATACATGCATACATACATACATACATAATTATGTTTATAATTATACCATATTTTAAATATATATTATATCATGCCTTGACACTGTGTGGAGTAAGATCCCCGTTGACAGGCCCCTGGTATTTATAGAGTGTTAAACACTTTCGGTATGGAAATTAGGGACCCTTTATAGAGTTACTGCTGCATTTGTTGAGTATATAAACAGTTTGGCTGCTTTTTGCTCTGGGGACTGTCAGAATGATGTAGATGCCTCTGCTGAGAACCCAATAAGGTTTGAAAATCAATTAAGGCTATTTATCATTTTTTGCCCTGTTTATAATTATACCATATGTGATATATATATATATATATATGTACCAGTACACACACACACACACACACACACACACACACATATATATATATATATATATATATATATATATATATATATATATACGCGCACGAATATATGACAAATGCATAATAAAAAGGGGAATATATGAAACAGAAAGAACGTAATATATGAGATAAATATAATGCAGACTTATTGGTCTTTATGGTTTGATGTCGAATGACACTATGGCCATCTTTTCTTTCTCTCGGTGTCGGTTAAATAAAATAGCAGCCGAGAGCATTGGAAATTCAGAACTGGTAGAAGTATTGGATAAAAGGCGTTTTCGTACTTGTTTTGATCTTTAGGTTCTGAGTTCGAATTCAGCTACAGTCACTCTTTCGGAGACGATTAAATAAATCAGTAATCGAGAGCACTGGATTTCCCAGACTGTCAGAACGTTGGACAAAATACCATTCGGTATTTGTTTTGGCTCTTTATGTTCTGAGTTCGAATTCCGTTATGGACATATTCTCCTGGGGTAGATTTGCAGAGCTGTTAAATCGTTCGACAAGATACCTCACATTATATTTGTGGTACTTCACATTCTCGAGAACTGTGACAGAGGAAGTGAAGATGTTTATAACAAAACGACAAATAGAATCTGACCGAAATACCCGCAGACAGGCCACAAAAAAGATCCTAGAAGAAATGCTGCTAAGCATTTTCTTCGATGCACTAAGGATTCAGCCAACTCGTTGCCATCAATATGGCGAATAATGTCCCAAATATTGGTTTCAAATTTTAGCACAAGGCCAGCAATGTTGTGGGGAGGAGGTAAGTCGATTATATCCTCTCCAGTGCTTGACTGAAACTTATTTTATAGATCCTGAAAAAATGAAACGCAGTCAATTTCGGGAGGATTTGAACTCCAAACGGAAAGACGGACGAAATGCTGCTCCGCAATTCGCTCTGCGTGCTAACGATTCTGCCAGGTTGCCATCATAGTCAACGGAAAAAAGGAACCCGCCATTGTGGTCTTCCATGAAAATGGCTTCTTGTGCATATAATGCAAAGTCATCAGGAACGGTTTGTCTATCTAACTGTGCAGGAAGTCCAATGTCATAAGAGTTTTTTTTGTTTTAGCTTTTGTGAAAAGCATTAATTAATTAATCAGATCGATTCGTGGCTGGATTTCTGATAAAAAGAAAAAAAAGGAAAAAAAAAACAAAACAAAACGAAATGCTATCAATCAGTTTGATCGCTTTTTAAAGACTGTTTTGCTACTTTGTCGTCGTCGTCGTCGTCGTCATCATCATCATCATCATCATCATCATCATCATCATCATCATCATCATCATCATCATCATCATCATCATCTTCTTCTTCTTCTTCTTCTTCTTCTTCATCATCATCATCATCATCATCTTCTTCTTCATCATCATCATCGTCGTCGTCGTCGTCGTCATCATCATCATCATCATCATCATCATCTACTTCATTATCATCATCGTCGTCGTCGTTGTCATCATCATCTTCTTCTTTATCATCATCATCATCATCATCGTCATCATCATCGTCGTCGTCGTCGTCGTCATCATCATCATCATCATCATCATCTTCATCATCACCATCAACTTCTTCTTTATCATCATCATCATCATCATCGTCATAAACTCCTGGTCATTACCCCTCGACTCCTAGGACTCATAGGTCCGGCTACCCGGTTTCCACAGTGCTTAAGTGACCGACATTCCTTCAGGACAAGACGCCATTTTGTTGCAGGGTTACTCATTTACAGTTGAGTAGAATGCAGCAATGTGAAATGCAGTTTTTTGCTCAAGAACAAACTGCACCGCTCGACCCGAGAATCAAAACATGATCACCTGATCCTGAGTGGAACACACTTACACTAGGCCGCGTGCCTTCATCTTCTCAGTATTTTTCATGAAAGGCATGTAGTCATCAGGACAGCGAGCTGGCAGAATCGTTAGAACGCCGGGCGAGATGCTTAGCAGTATTTCGTCTGCCGTTACGTTCTGAGTTCAAATTCCGCCGAGGTCGACTTTGCCTTTCATCCTTTCGGGGTTGATTAAATAAGTACCAGTTACGCACTGGGGTCGATATAATCGACTTAATCCGTTTGTCTGTCCTTGTTTGTCCTTTCTGAGTTTAGCCCCTTGTGGGTAGTAAAGAAATAGTTATGTAGTCATCACGATAAACTCTGTATTTGGTTGGAATTTTTTTATTGACACTGTAAAGATGAAACTAATGTGTACTCTTGTAGGATTTGAAATCAGAACGAATAATGTGGTCAATAGATATTGCAAAATATAAACTTATCATTCTACTGTTTCTGTTGCACAACTGCATTCATTTACCAAATAATTAATGAATCGAGTGCCATTACAACATACAGCAATACTGATGGAACTTCATTGTATTTAAAATTCAGCACCGAAAATAGTTTGTTTAGGAAACAATCAGACTGATGTTGAAAGACATTAGAGAAGCTGGACAATATTTGGTTGAATTCTTAATATAAATGAACGTCATTAGATTTGAATAGAAAGCAAACGAGAGCAGACCACACGGATAGCTTCTCCTTAAGTAATGACAGCTTCCTTTTCAAAGATATTCAAAAGGTCGTTTAGCTTTTGTTATTCCGAACATTTGGTTATTATAATGGAGTTAATCATGTCAGT
>NW_021836268.1:17500-24666 GCF_006345805.1 Octopus sinensis
CTCGTTCATCATAATCTTGACCAATTATCTTGTGTTTTAGTTAGAATTATTATTATTATTATTATTATTATTATTATTATTATTATTATTATTATTATTATTATTATTATTATTATTATTATCATTATTATTATTATTATTATTATTATTATTATTATTATTATTATTATATTATTATATTATTATTATTCATTATTTTTTATTATTATTATTATTATTATTATTATTATCATTATTATTATTATTATTATTATTATTATTATTATTATTATTATTACTATTATTATTATATTATTATTATTATTATTATTATTAGTAGTAGTATAGTATTTGTGATTCTGTAGTTAGAACTGCTACCTCCAATTTTCTTATCAGTAGTAAGCCTATTCTTAATAGCATTGAAATCGAATATTTCAACTTACACAAACAAAAACAAAAGCGAAGAATACCCCATCGACCCCGACAAAAGGAAAAAATAAAGAAAGAAAGAAAAAATAGAAGAAATATGTAGAAAAGCAAACCAAAAGAAAACAAGCGAAAAAAAATACAATAAAAAGAAAGTAAAATTCTATTGTCTTCATGTTTTATTCATCTTTCTAATTGCAGAGATATCTTTGAATCATTCACGAAACACAAGGAGGCCTTAAAATTCGTCGCATTCTTACAGTCGGAATTCTTGCTAATAACCATAAATAATAGTTGTACTTACAAAGACATGGCACTCAGATTTGCCTTGACCATTATTTCTATCGATGTCATGGCCAGCAATTTATATTCTGGAATCATTCTTCCAGAAATAGCTACAGCTCTTCGATTATGAAGCAAAAATCTGCCAGGCATATTAATGTTTCTTTTAAGACAAGTAAAAATATGGCGGAGATTTGGTATAAAACAGTCTATTAGTTTTAAAACAGTCCGATTTCTTTGGAAGTACTCAGGAATGTATAAATTTCGCTTGTGTAGCTGTCTTAGTTGGAGAAAATGGTGGTGGGGATGGTGGTGATGGTGTTGTTGTTGGTGGTGGTGGGGTGATAGCGGGATGGTGGTGGTCACCTGAGATTTTACCGGACATTCATTTATTTTATTGTTCAGTAAATTATATGTATATACGTATACACACACACAGACATAGAACATATACAGACGCATAGCGATATATAGATATTTATGAATATATACATATATACATATGTACACACATACACACGTATATATACATGTATACCTTACACCCATATGAATTCATTTACATGTATAAATACACACACACACACACACACACACATATATATATATATATGTATGTATATATGCATATATAGATACATATATATACATACATACATATATATATGTGTGTGTGTGTGTGTGTTTGAGTATGTGTGCGTCATACAGTGTTGTACAGTTTAAGTATCCTTGAACTTGATTCTAATATTCACTGCCGACAGCTTGATTACTTTGGTTTATTTATTTATTTAGTTATTCAGGCATTTTTGTCCGATGCACTCAGTTCATGTGTGTATATGTGTGCATGCGCGCGTCCATGTACATATATAAGCATGTACAGGGTGCAGCACAACTAACGCCCTTTTGCATTCGAGTTTTCTTATTTCTACGATTTTTTTTTCATTAGTCCATTATTCGTTTGCAATAAATGCAATACATTTGTGTTCAATGAAAAAACATAACTTAATAAACATTTATATACTATAAAAAATTATAAAATGCGTAAAGGGCGTTACTTCTGCCGCATTCTTTGTTTCCAAGCAACACTTTTATTAGGGCTGTTGACACCGCCGGATTGAATGGTACTGCTCTGGGGCCGAAACCATAATGATAACCGTGGGGCAGCTGATGATGGAGGCATGTTGGAGTGTTGATGTGGCTGTTTTTGTATATGTGGATTGATATTACTGGATTGTTGCTATGGCTGTGGAATAGTATTGTAACACATCCTATTAATATATAAATTCATACATACATACATACATACATACATACATACATACATACAAACATACATACATACATACACACACACACACACACACACACACACACACACACACACACACACACACACACATATATATATACATATATATATGCAATAGCATGCATTGGCTCTCATGGCCGCTGATCTTAACTGACCGGAAGTGTTATCATGTACATTGTTTTGTCTTGGTATAAAAGATGCGCTACAGCAAATATTCTGTTCAATACCACAGATTTGCTTGTCAGTTGTTTGACCTTAACCAGTTGAGCATGTCCTTTAGTGGCTGATGATATGTGCATCTCTGATCACGAGCAGAAGTAGTGAGGTAGCATCGTAGCCATGTGTTGAGAGGAATTCTTTGGGGTTTTGATAATTCACCTCTGGAAAAATGGGGGTTTTGTTAACATGCTTAAACAGCCCTTATTAGGGTACATTTTGAGTGGGCTGGGCTACTAGACCTGAAGAAAAATCTAACCGGGCCCACTTTAATGGCATGCCCTGCTCTCTCACTCACTGAATAAAATGATAATGATGATAATAATAATAATAATAATAATAATAATAATAATAATAATAATAATAATAATAATAATAATAATAATAATAATGATAATAATAATAACAATAATCCTTATACTATATTTACAGGCCCTGAAATTGTGTGGGAGGACCAGGTCTATTACATCGACCCCAGTGCTCACCTGGTGCTTATTTCAGCGATGTGAAAGGATGAAAGGTAATGTCGACATTGGCGGAATTTGAACTCGCCGCTAAGCATTTGGCCCTGGCGTGCTAATACAATAATAATAATAATGATAATAATAATAATAATAATAATAATAATAATAATAATAATAATAATAATAATAATAATATTCAGACAAAGAACATGCCTCCTCATTGATATGACTGTCCCAATCGATATAAACGTATCTGTCAAGACCTACCAAAAACTGAGCAAATATAAAGATCTTGAAATAGAAATCAGCAAAATGTGGAAGTTGAAGACTAAAACAATACCTGTTGTCATAGGTGCCCTGGGAATGATAGCGAAAGGGACTGATTGCTACCTAACTCAGATACCAGGAAACCCCAAAATGGTAGAAATTCAAAAGATAGTGCTGATGGGAACTGCTCATATCCTACGCAAAATACTCTCTATGTAATCCCAAGGTTTAAAACAAAAGTTTAAAAAATTTTTTTTAATTTTTAAATTTTTAAATTTTTTTTATTATGTATTAGACATTCAGTAGTACAACACAAAAAACCCCCCAAATATATGGCACACTAGGCATAACAACAACGTGAACTTCCAACCTGTTGTCTCTTGAGGTCTCTGGGTGAGATTTGGAGCCAACTTGTACAGACATAAAGCAAAAGTCAAACATAGAATAATAATAATAATAATAATAATAATAATAATAATAATAATAATAATAATAATAACAACAACAATAATAATAATAATGATGATAATAGCTCCGCGCTAAATAACAACATGGATATGCTACACCGGGCTCTCCATTCAAAAACAAATCTAATCTAATAACAACGTTGTGACCTAGTTTTTTTCATTCGTAAAATATGCAATTTTGAAAAGGAACTAAAAAGTCTGAAAGTCGGCTATAACAATGTAGTCTTCCAGTCTCATTGCTATGTAGGTATGATGTCGTGGAGAAAAATCAATTGGAGGAAAAAGTTACAGAGGTTTACAAATCGGTAAAACTCTCTATTTTTAGCCAATAGCATGACAGAAATTTTCTGCGTTTAGCGGAGTGGGGTCAATTTTAAGGTTGTACCCTGTGAAAATAGTTTAACGTCTGTGACATGACCTGTTCATTGTAGGTTTCTAAATAAACAGAAATACCTAATAAAATCAACAAAATCTTACTGTTTCTATTGTCTCGTCATAGATTTGTTTTTCTTATTTTTAAATTTGTTATATTAATATATTTGTCTGCTTGTGTTTACTTTATGAGTATTTCAATATTATGTATACCTGTCATGCATTTGTGTACATCATTAATATATAAGTGCATGTGGATGTATGTATTTATATATAAGTTTATATGTACACTTATGCATTCACGTGCGTGTGTATGTGTGTGTATGTGAAGGGGGCGTCTGACTCCAAAACTCCAAAGTTGAGTAACGTTTTCAAGTTTGGATTTGTAAATTACGATGAATAACATATTAAATGAACAATAGGTAAAAAATACTAACAGAAAAATCACAGAAAAATACTAACACACAGAAGTACAGACAGATATGTAATATACTAACACACAGAAAGATTAAATCAAAACATACGGGTGAAAAGAATCTCTTGGTGTGAAGAATCAAGCGTGAAAAATCAACATAGAACAACGTGCGGCACCACGCAGCGTGCGGTTGTCATGGTAACCAGCTGCTAATGTCACGCTGTCTGTTGATTGACTAAAATTATTACCCAAATTTCCCAACTTTCATTCCAAGTAACATCAGATTCTTTAATTTACGAGATAAAGTAATTGGTCGGTCGTAATCAAAATTCAACGTTGCAGCGATATACCAAAATTGAAAGCAAGCTGAGAAATGAAAGGGGGTTCATTTTAGGAATGAGAAAGACATGGGTGGAACGGGATAAAGGAACCCGTAGAATACTTGAAGGAAGCGGCCTTTTAACGAAAATAATGACAAAAACGAAATTTCATTGCCATACAAAGTATAGTTTATCTCATGCGCGATGTCTCAGGGAAACATGTACGAAAGACACACGCGAAATCAACATCGGAATGTTACAAATTATAAAATACTAGATAAGTGGAACAAAACAGTAAGTACGTAAATTGATTAATTACGCATACATCGAACGCCTTCACAATCATACATACATTTTAATATCTACGGCACTACACATACATCCCATTATTTACACAGCTACGGGAAATTTGCTGGAAACACATACACACATATGAAAACACGTGTCAAAAACGAAACAAAAAAAAAACAAAACCAATACAACTTTTTAAATTTTTCGCAGAGTGAACAATTCTTAAGTTTAAAAACACCACAAAAACTATGTCCGGGTATAAATCTATTTAAAAAAATAATTACGGGCAAATACACATCTGTTAGCCTTGGGATGTCGTGTAACGAGCAATGTTTTCCTTCAGAGCACTCGGAGGCGGTCTTGTCTCAAAAGATTATCCCAAAACAGACAGATCCGTCTCCAAGCGCCAACGGCCAGGCTCCCAAGCTTGTCATGCCTCATTGATAATAAAGCAAAATACACACCGGATCGGCCGTCACCCGTATCACTAAAGGTCGTGTACCCCAGTCAAGAACCAGAGTGGGTGCGAAAAATCAGCTACTGGTTCAAATTTCTCTGAAACACAGGAGTTGAAATTACTCCACAACCGGTATATTAAACAATTCAGTGATGATATCAGGATGCAATTTGGCCTCGATAAATATCAAAAGCTACATTTATCAAAAGGAAAAACGACGGAAATATTTAACGTTAATCCCTCAGGGTAAAAGCAATACTTAAGACAGTGTTGAGTGCTAGAAACAGGATCGATTGAGATCTCTGGGTGAGACTTGTTGTCAACTTGTATAAATACAAAGCAAATGTCAACATAACTACAACAACAATAATAATAATGATAATTGTTCGAACAGGAACCCGAAGTTATCATCGAAAAGGATAATGCGAAGACCCTATGGGATTTTATGATTCAGTGTGACCGTGAGATGGAGAATAGAAAACCAGACATAGTGTTAATTGAGAAAGAAATCAAACGATGCCGGATCATAGATATAGCATGCCCAGCTGACAACAAGGTATGTGATAAGGAAGAAAGAAGAGTACTCAAAAGTACTCTTGTTACTCTTGGTCTCCGGAGGATACCCGCTACTAAAGCAGATGAAATAAAGTTATGCTGAGAGGAGGAAACCATAAATGATGATGATGATAATAATAATAATAATAATAATAATAATAATAATAATAATAATAATAATAATAATAATAATAATGTTATCATGTGCATTGTTTTGTCTTGGTATAAAAGATGGGCTGCAGCAAATATTCTGCTCAATACCACAGATTAATAATAACAATAATATTAATATTAGTAATAATAATAATAATGATAATAATAATAATAATTGTTTCGACTATAGGCAGAAGGCCTGGACTAAATCAAATGTACCCAAGTACGTGACGCATGTTTATTTTTATCAACCCTGAAAGCTCAGTTTGTAAGGACGGACGAAATATCACTAGGTAACTTGCCCGACTTGCGAACGATTCTGTCAGCTCCTTGCATCTATGGCAAGAACAACAACAACAACAACAACAATAATAATAATAATAATATGGGATTTCCCAATCTAAACAAATGAGGTCCTAGAGCATAAGAGACCGGGCCTAGTTGTGGGGAACAAGGTGCACCACGTATACAGTTGACGTTGCATACTCGTTTGACACACGAATAGTCAAGAAGGAAGGCGAAAAGGTAAATAGATAGAACCCTTTTAAGTACGAAATATTCCGGCTATGGAAAATGAAGAAGGTGAAGATAGTGCCAATTATTGCTGGGTCTTTGGGAACTGTGTCAAAAAACATCAAGGGGAGTATAAAGGAAATCGGAATAGAGTGCCCAGTAGAACTGTTACAAAAGGTTTGCCTCCTTGGCACGGCCAGAATAATCAGGAAAGTATTAGACAGCTGTAAAGAACGAATGTAAGCCTGCTATGCATGGAAGAGTCCAGGAGTTTCAACAAAACCTGTGATAAAGCGAAAATAATAATAATAATAATAATAATAATAATAATAATAATAATAATAATAACAGTGTCAAAAAGCAGCGCTAACTTCTCTACTTCCTCAAACGTGCGCACGCACACAAATATAACTATATGTTTTTTTATCAATGATTGCTTATAAAACATTACTCACATAGACACGGATACACTCATACAAAACTACAAACAGCGACATATGTGCGTAAAAACAAATTGATAGAAATACACGAACATGATGATGTAAACATAATCCGGGTAGAAACATAGAAAAGAATATATGCAAGCCAACAGCTAGGAATAAAAGGTAGTTTACATATGACAAATTATACATGACAAATTGAAAGGGAAAAAAATGTTTAATCTCGTTTTTATTATTTAT
>NW_021836269.1:0-5000 GCF_006345805.1 Octopus sinensis
CCCACACGGACATATACGACGGGCTTTTTTTCAGTTTCCGTCAGCCAAATTCACTCGACTCAAAGCTTTAGCTGAAGACACTTGCCCAAGGTGTCACGCATTGGGACCGAACCTGCAACCATTTGGTTGGGAAGCGAAATTCTTACCACACACCCATTCCTGTACACACACACCACACACACACACACACACACACACACACACACACATACATACACACACACACACAGGTAGAGAGACAGATTGGTAGATAGATAAATAGAAAGATAGACAGATGAACAGAGATAGCTAGCTAGATAAATAGAAAGATAGATAGATAGATAGATAGATAGATAGATAGATAGATAGAAAGAAAGATAGATAGATAGATGGATGGATAGATGATGGATGATCTACTAACGATAGATAGATATAGATAGATATGGATAGAGAGGTAGGTCGATATATGTTCGTGTGTGTATGTTTCTACACATTTGTGTGTGTACAATGGAATCTGCTTATTATGATCACCCATAATATTATTCAAAATGTTAAATCTCAAATTAGCAGGTTCCACTACACATGCACACGCTGACACACTTTCACACACATATATATATGTCCCACACACAAACACACACACATACATATGTATATCTATCTATCTATCTATCTATCTATCTATCTATCTATCTATCTATCTATCTATCTATCTATCTATCTGTTTGTCTGTCTGTCTGTCTGTCTCTGTCTCTGTCTGTCTGTCTGTCTGTATGTCTGTCTGTCTCTCTCTCTCTCTCTCTCTCTCTCTCTCTCTCTCTCTCTCTCTCTCTATATATATATATATATATATAATATCTTCATATTTGACGAACTGAAGCTAATTGTGGTAATATGAATTTCGTTCCTTATAATGATAGAAAAGAAGGAATTAAAAAATTAAGAAAAATGAAGAAAATCTTCAAATGAAAGAACAACGAAGATAAAAGAAAAAGAAAATGAGATTTCCGGGACAAGAAAAAAGAAATGAAGTATATAAATAAAGAAGATAAAATATTGAAAGAATTTGGAGAAAAGTAAGAATGAAAATAACGAATGAGAATCGATAAAGAAAAACAAAATTGAGTGAAATGAAAAAGTGAGAAATAACAAGAAAATGCGACTGTAAGGAAAAGGTTAAGACACTGACGGAATAACGAAATCTTATAAGGAAAAAGAGAGGAGATTATGATTGATAGGAATGAAATCGAGAGAGAAAATTAGAAATAGTGAAAGAGCAGAATGAAACGAAGAAGAAATAAGTGCACATGCATACACATACACGCATACACACACACACACACACACACAAACATATATACATACATACATATAGGCGTATTCACACATAAATGGAAACACACACATAGGCATGCACTCACCGAAGAAAGAATTATTCAAATGAAAGAATACAGGAAGAATTCTTTCGAGGGAAAAAGCTAACGTAGAAGAGGAAAAACGATGTGCATTCAGCGAAAAGAAAATATATTAAATGAAAGAATTTAGAAAGAAATCCAGAGAAGAACTAAACCAACAATACCAAATAAGGAATGGAAGAAGAAAGAAAATAACATTTAAAAATTAAAGAAATAAAGCATCAAATGAAAGAAGAAAGAAGGACAAACAAACAAAGCAGGTGGAAGAAAGAGAATGAGGGTTAGCGTTTGGCGGAGAAGATGGCGGTGAATGGATAGAAAAAGAAGGTGATGTTTCGTGAGCCAAGTCGGTTGGCAGGAAACATTTTCTTGCGCATTGCTTCCAAATTAATCAGAGAACTATTCTTCATATTGGTTCTCTTTTGTCCAAGTTGGTTCTAGGCTTGCCAGAAGCTAACAGAACGAAGTCGACTTCGCTCTGGGAATAATGGCGTGACAAGAATTCCATGACATTGAGCAGTTAACACAACAGAACAGAACAGAGAGCAGGCACAGAAGAGGCGGAGGAGGAGGTGGTGGTGGTGGCGGAGAGTTTTAGTATTAGTAGTAATGGTGGTGGTGGTGTTTGAACCAAAAGAAACGGCAGAAAGGGAAAATGGAAAAGAAGAAAAAGAACTAGAAATATGTCGGAATAAAGGACAATAGTTACATCAGCAGGAGCAGTTACAACAACTACAACACCATAACAGCAATGATGTCAGCTACAACAACAACAACAGTAACAACAGCAGCAGTAGCAGCAGCAGCAGAGGAAAGCAATAAAAACTTTAAAATGAAAATCCATTTCACGAACATCGACATAACCGCCATCAGCGCCGTCTCCACCATTAGCTTCACTGCCACAGACATCTCCGTCACCACTATTTGACTATATTAAAAACGACAACGGAATAATAATAATAAATATGTGAAGCAAATAGCTGTGGTTGCACATCTCCGCCACCACCACCACCACCAACATCAACAATACCAGAATACCAACAAAGCACAACAATAAAAATAATAACATTTACACCAAAGAAACGAACAAAAGCGCTATGGTTGAACACAACCTTCTGTTGTGTGAGTGCGAGAGTTTTGCAGATGGCGGTTAAAGGATTTGGTGTGAAGGTTTACTGGAGACTGGGGGGGGGGAGAGTGGGTACAATGGAAGGAAAACTATGGCACTGGCATTGTGTTGCTGTTTTTAACTCTCACTGCGGCCCCGATCAAATAAATCTACGATCAGAGCCGTTCCAACCGTGTTCATCCCATCTTTATATTTCAGGCATCCTATATGTGGATAAAATGAGTAACATTTAAGTACTGTGGTTGATGTAATCGATTAACCCCTCCCCACCAAATTCCAGGCCTTGCGCCCATATTAGAAAGATTAATACAGAATCCTATCTTTCTGTTTTTTTTTAAAGACGGTAGGGAGGAATGATTCGAAGTGATTTGGCTGCTATTTCTCTTAAGAGGTTTCCATGTTGGGTCGATATGATTGTAGAAGGCTGAAATAAGAGAGAGAAAATTTGTTTGTAGCAGCATAAGATCAGGTATTAAGGACAAACGGGATAAAAGCTAAGATAGACAAAAATCAGGTAGATTCCCAGTGTAGGTTATGTAAACCAAAGGTTGGCAGTGTTACTTATATAGCTAGTGAATGTAGTATGCTGGTACAGAAAGAATACAAGACATGGGAACTTAGGAAGAATAATCCACTGAGAGTTATGTAAAAGGCTAGGATTTGACCATACTGATAAATGCTATGAATATGAACCTGGTAAAGTGTTAGAAGGTAAGAAATATAACATGATGTGAAATTTTAACATTCAAACTGACAGAATAATAGGAGATAGAAAACCTAATTTAGTATTAGATAAAGAGAATAGAAAGTGCCAGGAAATTGACTTTACAGTCCCAAATGATGAGAAAGCCAATATGAGAAATATAGAGAACATAACAATGTACCAGGAAGTAGGCATTGAATTAGAGAGGCTGTGGAAATTATGCGTAAAATGTATACCTGTGGTTATAGGTGCATTAGGAACTATCCGTAAATATTTGAATAAATAGATAGAGGAAATAGGCACAACAGCTTAGTTTAGTGCAGTTCCAGAGAACAGTATTATTTAGGGACAGCTAGGATATTTAGGAAGATTGTTGGTACCACTTTGTGAAACCTGGAATAGCTCGCATAAGTCAAAGCAGCGATAACGTAACTAATAATGATAATGATAATAATAATAATAACAACAACAACAACAACAACAATAAGAACAACAACAACAACAACAACAACAATAATAATAATAATAATAATAATAATAATAATAATAATAATAATAATAATAATAATAATAATAATAATAAAATAAAGTGACATGATCATACCTTCCGATTATAATATCTCGGCAGAAGAATTTGATAGGATTAGAAAATATAAAGATTTGCTAATTGAAATCGAAAACATGTGGCATCTCAAGGCGGTTACAATACCAGTAATTGTAGGAGCACTTGGAATGATCAAAAAGGGAACAGAAAATCATTTAAGGATGATCCCTGGCTTACCATCCATACCGGAAGTCCCCAAAAATTGTCTTAACTGGTAACTGGTCACACGTATTGAGAAGAACATTGTTGCTGTGAATTTTTCTTCCCTTTTCTCTTTCTTTTCTTTTTTTTTTACATTTTTTCTCTTCTTCCTTTCCTCTTTTTTCGTCCATTTTTTTACTATCACATGACTTTGTAAATGAACAATCTTGTATGTTTATTTTAATGGCCTACCAATGTATACAGTGAGTTTCTTTGCCCAACGTGCCGAAACAAAATTTAAAGAATATACATGTGTGTGTGTTTGAGTGTGTGTGTGTGTGTGTTTATGTGCGTGTGGGTTTCTATGTTTGCGTGTTTTTGTGTATGTGTATGTATTTGTGTCAGTGTTTGTCTCCCACCACCGCTTCATAATCGTCCCTGTAACGTAGCGTTTCGTCAAGAGAGACAGATTAAGTTCCAGACTTAACAAGAAAAAATAATACTGCTGACAATTCGCGTAAAAAATTGTTCAAGGTGGTACCCCAGCATGGCCGCAGTCTAATGACTGACACAAGTAAATTATAAAAGATATGTACCAACTATCTATTCAACCAAATAAACTTAGGAAATTATCAAGTAATGAAATTGTTGGTCAATAAAATTACGTAACTAGCAGACGATAACTTTAGCAATAAAATTATCAGCAGATAAAATTGCTGATAATGAAATTACCCGGTGAAAAAATTGTAGATGATCAAATTGTCCACGATAAAATTACCAAGCGATGAATTCGCAGGCAATTTAATTATAGGGCGATGAAATTCCAAGCAGTGAATTTGCCAGGTGATGAATTTGCACGCAATTTAATCATCAGGTGATGAAATTGCAAGCGCTGAAATTACCAGGCAATAAATTTGCAGGAACTTTATTTATCAGGTTATTAAATTATCAGATGCTGAAGCTCCAAGCAGTGAATTTATCAGGCGATGAACTTGTAGGCGGTGAAATTATCTGGTGCTGAAATCGCAA
>NW_021836269.1:10000-24919 GCF_006345805.1 Octopus sinensis
GTGTATATATATTTATGAAAACTGTCGAATTATGCCCGTACTGCATTACATAAAAATCGGTTTAAAATTTGATTCTCATAAGGTTTCGTATTCCTTAGTGTGTCATTACTCGAACAGTTCATTACCTTAGTTCTGAAGCAGATATTCCTATTTCGATGCGACCTGGGACTATACATATCCTAGAAGACAATACCAGCTGACAACCTTTGGTCACACCGATCGAACTGTAATAAGGCTCTTCGCATACTTTAAATACTTAAGGATAATATCTCATTATGATCAAGGTCACGATGGTTTAAAACAAAGCAATCAATCAAAGAACACAAACCCCCAGGAATAAGTTTATATGAAAAAAATTTTCAGCTGTACATTTGTACAATTTCACAGACTTTATAAGAAGGACTTGTATAAAAATAGTACAGCGTATTTATTTCTGCAGTTTGCACATCTGACAAGAAGAACTTTTATTCAAGTAGCAATATATATTTATTACTGTAGCTTCACACATGTTATATGAAAGACTTGTATGTGATATTATGTTTTATTTGCTGAAGTTTTACACACATTATATGAAGGACTACTTGTATACAATATTATATATTTTATTTCTGTAACTTAACACATATGACATCAACGATTTGTCCACGATAATATTGCAAATGTGTTTTTACTGCTTCACACTTCTGGCGCGAACGACTTTTCCAAAACGATATCACATGTTATTTCTCTAAATTTAAATATATGACATAAGGGAATTGTAAAGGAGGTGTACAAAAAGATATTAAGTAGGTGTTTCTCAACGTTCACATATTTCACGAGAACAAGTTGCATAAAAATAGTATTACACGCTTCTTGTCAGAGAATATAGAAGCAAATATCAATACCAGCTGCAGAATCTGTCTAAACTTCCCGAGAAAACAAAACGATAAAGACTGTGACACAAAGTTACTATTCTATAATTTTGAGATGAGGAATTATGTACATTATTTACAAAGGATGGACAGGTGTCCTCACCTTGTTTGTTGTTACCACAACGTTTCGGCTGAAGTACTCAGAACACCTGATGAAGCCTGGAGAGTACATCAGCCGAAACGTTGTGTTAACCTTTTGCGAGGCTGAGTGCAGTCCAGTAAATCGTGGTGTTTAAACTGACAAATGTCAGAAGAATGAAGCAAAACCTGCTTCGATGAGATTTGGGCTCAGAATGCACAGGTCATCAAACCAGTCACATAGCTGGTTTGTCCACAAAGCTGTCTTGTAAAACCATAATTTATAAGTAAATGTCGTTAGCCTCATTGTTTAAACTCAAGTTAACCTTTTGGTCAAACGCGTTCCATCCACGTTCATCTCGTCTTTTTCATTAACCCTATTTTACAATGGACTACATGATTGGATGCGTCTTTCTTTTCTAAGACCGAAATATGTGATCTGATGAACATTTGGCTGCTCTTTCAAGCAGGACGTGTAATCATGTACATAAACATTCTCTTATTTGTGTGCTGCTACATGAGACCAATTATAACGTTTCGGATTGTAAATGTCACTGAAAGCGATTGTAAGTGTCACATTATTTGTAAGCAATGATAACGGGAGATATTCCGATATAGCATCTAACATAATTCCCTCCATGGTAGGTTTCTGCAATATTCATGATGGACTAATTAAACAGGAGACATAGAAACTAATTTTAAAAGCTTAATTCCTAAATTTGTTGGTTAATTAACTATTTCACGATCTGCTATTATAAGTATTTAAATCTGATAATGTAAATAGATATTTTAAACTCAAAACTGTTAATCCATGCTTCAGATGTCGATATCTTGAATCCTAAAATTTGATAATCTTATTTCAAGGAACAGTTATAAATTCTAAGTGCTGATATTTCAAATCCCGAGACCTGATATTCTAATAATAATGATGATGATGATTATGATGATGATGATGATGATGATTATGATGATGATGATGATGATTATGATGATAATGATGATGATGATAATGATGATGATGATATTGGTAACAACAACAACAATAATAATAATAATAATAATAATAATAATAATAATAATGGCTCTCATAGCTTCTGATTTTAACTGATTGGAAGTGTTATCATGTACATGTCTTGTCTTGGTGTACAAGATGGGTTACAGCAAATATTCTGCTCAATACGAAAGATCTGCTTGTCAGTTGTTTGACCTTCATCAGTTGAGCAGTTCCCTGATCACGAGCAGAAGTAGTTGGGGAGCATCACAGCCATGTGTTGAAAAGAATTCTTTGAGGTTTGAATAATTCACCTCTGAAAACATGGGTGTTTCGTTCAACATCCTTAAACAAACCTTAATTAGGGTCCTTTTGAGTGGGATGGGCTACTCAACCTGAAGAAAATTCTAACTGGGCCCCACCTTCAAGGTCATGCACTGCTTATCTTGATATGAGATCACCATATCGTGTACATATGATCGTGATGCATGTGCCTGGTGTACCCTTATCAGACGGGTCGTTATGATGGGTATACTGGGCTTCGTACATTTTACCTTAGTGTCACTTTGATGGCAGGCACTCCTCTCTCACTCAATAATGATATTATTGTCGGGTTCTTGGGAACAGCATCAGAAGGTATCAAGGGGAATATAAAGGAAATTGGAATAGAGTGCCCGGTAGAACTGTTACAAAAGGTTTGCCTCTTCGGCTCGGCCAGAATAACCAGGAAAGTATTAGATAGCTGAAAAGAACGAATAGCAGGTAGAAATAATGATAATGATGATGATGATGATAATAATAATAATAATGATGATGATGATGATGATGATGATAATAATAATAATAATAATGATGATGATAATAATAATAATAATAATAATAATAATAATAATAATAATAATAATAATAATAATAATAATGATAATAATAATAATACTTCGAATTGAAAAAGTGTAGTGTTAGTCTTGAAGAGAGGTAGAATTGAATGAATGGATAGGCTAGCGATACCGTCGGGGGAGGTTATGAAGCAAATAGATGAGACGGGCTATAAATACATGGGGATATTGGAAATGGATAAATTGATGGAGAAAGAAATGACAGAAAACTTTAAGGTGGAGTACTTGCGCAGACTGAGACTGATCCTTAATGAAAATTTATGAAAAAAACAAAAACAAAAGACGAAGACGGGTGTGTAAACAACAAACTGATGTATTAGTTTATAGCTCGGGAAGTGAGAAAGTCTTTTACGTTTCGAGCCTACGCTCTTCGACAGAAAGAAACACAGAAATAAACAGGGAGAGAAAATAGAAAAGGTTTAGTGGTTAGCGATCTATCATGGCGAATATATATATATATATATATATATATATATTATACTATATATATATATATATATATATATAATATATATATATATATATATATATATATAATATATTATATATATATAATATATACTTATATATAAATATATATAACAGATGTATTAGTATAACGCTCAGGAATAGAAAAAATCTCTTTACGTTTCCAGCCTACGCTCTTCTACAGAAAGGGACACAGAAATAAACAAGGAGAGAAAAACATGTGTGCAGTGGCTAACGATATATATGTATGTATGTATGTGTGTATGTATGTATGTATGTATGTATGTATGTATGTATGTATGTATGCATATCAGGAGAGAGAGACAGGGGGAGAGAGAGAAAGAGAGAAAGAAAGTGAAAGAGAAAGAGAAAGATAGAGACCGGTTCTTTTGTGTAATGAAAGCAGGCTATGATAATATTTGAGGAAGGATAACTTTAAAAAAAATGGAGGAATTCCCTTCCCACTTCTGCAGAGACATTGAAACCGTTGTGAAATATCGTCTGTTAAGATTAACAGAGAATAGTTTAGTGTTTTTAATGAAAATGGCGAGGTGAGAGAGAAAATGGTTTGAGAAGAAAGTGGTCACAGGATGAAGCTGTTACATACAAGGGATTGGAGGAATATAGTCACGACTTGGTGTTGTTGTTTGATACCGTTTCTGATCGATGGATCGATTGTGTTCGATTATAGATAGAACAAGGCGTGGCTTCAGACACATTCTTATCATCATTGCAATTGTAGTAGTAGTAGTAGTAGTAGTAGTAGTTGTTGTTGTATTTGTGTTGGTGCCGGTGAGCGTTGGGGCTGGAGAGTTGTGTGTGTGTGTGTGTATGAAAGAACTTTAGGTAAGGCTGGTGTTGGTGGTGGTGGCGGGGGAAGTGGGTGTTTTTTAACGGATGCGGCGGTGGAAGTGACAGAGGGAGGGGAGATGTTCATTTGCTGACAGGGGTTGTTTTGGCAGATGTGGCGGTGTTTGTGGTGGTAGCAGCAGCAGCAGCTGTAGTAGTAGTGGTGGTGGCGGTGGTTTTGCAATGGCTCTGGTTTTCTTTTAGGTAGTAATGGTTTTGGCGGTGGTAGTGGTGGTGATTGTAACCAATTGATGGTATTAATTGGCAGTGGTGGTGGTGTTGTAGAGGAAGTAGTAAGAGATGGTGTTTTTTATTGTTGATATAACGGTGCTGGTTGTAGTCCTTATTATTATTATTATTATTATTATTATTATTATTATTATTATTATTATTATTATATTGTTATTATTATTGTTGTTATTATTATTATTATTATTATTATTATTATTATTATTATTATCATTATTATTATTATCATTATTATGTTCTTTCCTTCTTTCTTCAAATTGTCTTCCGTTTCTCGCCAAGTGTTTTCCATACACCTAGGACAGAGAAGCTCATTGTATGCATTCCTAGATTACACACGCAAATTCACAGATAAAATATGTATTTAAAAATTAATAAATAAATAAATTCATGAATGGATGTTGTTTTCACAGCGATAGTGCTCTTCTCAGTACATGAGCCGTTGCAGTTAATACGATTTTTTGCACTTCCTGTAGGGATGGTAAGCCTGGAATCATTTTCAAATAGGTTTCAGTACTTTTTTTATCATTCCTAGGGACAAACAATCACTGGTACTGTAATCGCCTTGAGATGCCACATTTTTTCGATTTCTATTTGCAAGTCTTTATATTTACTAATCTTGTCAAATTCTTTCGCCGCTATATTGTGATCGCAAGGAATACTCATGTCAATTAATAAACACATCTTTTTTGTCTGATCTTTTATAATAATATCCTGTTTATTAGCTTTTATAGTCTTGTCGGTCTGTACGGGGAAGTCCCATAGAATCGATACATTTTCTCCCTCAGTCACAGCTTCAGGATGGTGTTTATACTATTTGTCAGCGGTTTTGATTTTATAATACCGACATATTGTCCAATGTAAATACTGGCCGACTCTGTCATGTCTTGCTTTATATTCTGCAGGTGCTAAGACTCTACACCCTGAGATTAGGTGGTCTATTGTTTCAATCTCATCGTTACAGAATCGGCATTTTGGGTCAGCTCCATTTTTTATCACATTGGCTTGGTAGTTCCGGGTTAATAAGCTTTGGTCTTGAGCAGCTAATATGAAACCTTCACTCGCTGCTTTTAGCCTTGAGCTTCGTAACCATTGGTGCGTGCGCTTCTGGTAGACATCAGCTTATTTGCTACGGGCCACATACTTGCTATTTATTATTATTATTATTATTATTGAGTGAGAGAGCAGTTCATGCCATCAAAGTGACACTGGGGTAAAGTATACGAAGCCCAATATACCCATCATGACTACCCGTCGGGTACACCAGGCACATGCATCACAACCATATGTGCGCGACATGGTGATCTCATATCAAGATAAACAGCACATCACCTTTCAGGTGGGGCCCAGTTAGAATTTTCTTCAGGTCGAGTAATCCATCCTGTTCAAAAGGTCCCCGAATAAGGGTTGTTTAAGGATGTTGAACGAAACACCCATGTTTCCGAAGGTGAATTATCCAAACCCCCCAAAACCCCTCTCAACACATGGCTATGATGCTCCCCCACTACTGCTTGTGATCAGAGATGCACATATCGTCATCCACAAAGGGACATGCTCAACTGGTTAAGGTCAAACAACTGACAAGCAAATCTGTGGTATTGAGCAGAATATTTGCTGTAGCCCATCTTATTATTATTATTATTATTATTATTATTATTATTATTATTATTATTATTATTATTATTATTGAGTGAGAGAGCAGTGCATGGCATCAAAGTGACACTGGGGTAAAATATACGAAGCCCAGTATACCCATCATGACTACCCGTCTGATAAGGGTACACCAGGCACATGCATCACAATCATATGTGCGCAACATGGTGATCTCATATGAAGATAAACAGCACATGACCTTGCAGGTGGGGCCCAGTTAGAATTTTCTTCTGGTCGAGTAACCCATCCCGCTCAAAAGGTCCTTGAATAAGGGTTGTTTAAGGATGTTGAACGAAACACCCATGTTTCCAGAAGTGAATTATTCAAACTCCATAGAATCCCTCTCAACACACGGCTATGATGCTCTCCCACTACTTCCGCTCGTGATCAGAGATGCACATATTGTCAGCCACTAAGGGACATGCTCAACTGGTTAAGGTCAAACAATTGAGCAGAATATTTGCTGTAGTCCATCTTTTATACCAAGACAAAACAATGTACATGATAACACTTCCAATCAGTTAAGATGAGAAGTCATGAAAGCCACTGCCTGGTACTGCATCAGGGCATTTATTATTATTATTATTATTTATTATTATTATTATTATTATTATTATTATTATTATTATTATTATTAGATGGAGGCCATTTCGTGGAGGTACTGGTTACAATATAAAAAATGCCTTGTAAATTCACGAACGACAAAAATATAAAAAACAAACAAAACATAACGTATATTGAGTGTTCAAATGGAGGGAAGACAGACAGAAAGTCTCTAACTCATCCCCAGTTATCAACCCGAAGGGATTACTCAGTTTTGCACCATTAATGATAAGACTGAGTGGTTATCCATGCTGGCGGTGCCTGCGAATGTTTCGGAGAATATAGGGCCGAGAGCAAACGATACATGGATAACAAGCGATACGGAAATGGATATACGAAAGTGAATAAATGTAACTTAAGACGATGAACGAAAGACAAAAGCGAAATAAATAAGAAACGAGCAGAATATGGTCTGAGGGCCAAAAAGACACGTATGGCGGGCAACGCTTAGAGGGCCATCCTAAAGGATAGAAGTAATAAAACAAGTGCCTGAGGGAGACAACGCAGCGCTCCTGGCTTTATTAACTGGTTACAATAGTTTTGTTAATTGCGGTAAACATTTTGATTGTGTTTGTAGGGGGCGCAGTCTTGATTTTGTGGGGTGGGGGCGCAGTGTCGTCATGGTGATACTGTTCTTCTTGGTGCTTCTTGTGGCTTTGGGGTCCTTGTAGTTTTCGGGTCTTTGCGGTTTTGGGGTCCTTGTGGTTTTGGGGTCATTGTGGGTTTGGGGTCATTGTGGGTTTTGGAGTCTTTGTGGTTTTGGGGTCCTTGTGGGTTTTGGAGACTTTGTGGTTTTGGGGATCCTTGTGGATTTGGGGTCTGGTTTATGGGTTCTTGTGGTTTTGGGGTCTGGCGCGTTGGAAAGGGGTTGCCAAGGGTGGAGGGGATTTTATGGTAGTATTGGTGATTACTGTTCTGTGATTAGTGTTGGTGGTTGTTTATAAACATACCCTCATACACACTACCAGATGCATACACACACACATACCTATATTCATTACATTGCGAGTGCCCGTGTGTATCTCAAAGAATGGTAGGGAGAGATAGAGACGGAGAGAGAAAGAGAAACAGAGAGTGACAGACTGAGAGAGAGAAAAATATAGAAAGGAACGAAGACTGTCGTGGACATAAACGGTGAAAAAGAGCCTCATGTGTAATTAAATGAATTATATACGTCTATGTCTATGTACGTGTGCGTGTATGCGTGTATGGATACGCATGTTTTTGTATGTATATATATTATATTCATATGTATTTGTATGTGTATTTGTGTATGTTTATATATGTTTGTATGTAAGTATGTATGTATATATATATATATATATATATATATATTATATATATATATATTTATCTCTTGCATGTACTTATAATTATCCATATGCCATATATATATATATATATATATATATATATATATATATATATATATATATATATATATATATATTATATACATATATATATACATATATATATATATACATATATATATATATACATATATATATGTATGTATGTATATATATATATAATATATATATATATATACATATATATATATGTATATATATCCACATATATATGCATGTGTATGTACATGTGTACTGCCGTGTATATCGACCCCGTAACAATCGATCTCCAGCTAATCAATCGGTAAACGATATATAATGTTGGCTTGAAGCCAAAGCGCTTCAAGAAGTCTTTTTCTGAAATGACTATCTGTAAAACGTGGATAATTCTGATTGGCTGTATTTTCCGTGTATTCTATGCAAAAACGCCATTTCTCTGCTCACACAAACATATCGACTTGCACAATATCAATACCATTACGTGACTCCAGCATTGGATTCTTGTGGTTTTGTCTCACTTTTGCGATATAGTTCTAGTGATGTTGTTGTTGTTGTTGCTGCTGTTGTGGTGTTTTTTAGCCCCAGGCTAATCCTGATCGGGCACACTTATACTCTTTTACTCTTTTATTTGTTTCAGTCATTTGACTATGGCTATGCCGGAGCACTGCCTTTAGTCAAGGAAATTGACCCCAGGACTTATTCTTTGTAAGCTTAGTACTTGTTCTATCGGTCTCTTTTGCCGGACCGCTAAGTTACGGGGACGTAAACACATCAGCATCGGTTGTCAAGCGATGATGGAGTGACAAACACAGACACAGAAACATATGCACACACACACATACATATACATATACATATATACGACGGGCTTCTTTCAGTTTCCGTCTACCAAATCCACTCACAAGGCTTTGGTTGGCCCGAGGCTATAGCAGAAAACACTTGCCCAAGGTGACACGCAGTGGGACTGAACCCAGAACCATGTGGTTTGTAAGCAAGCTACTTATCACACAGCCACTCAATGTTTCATCTGTAACAGTTGCGCCTTTTTTTCAGTCTAAATATATCAAGGACTACTCTATTTCATTTGTCCGACGTGTTTTTCTTTAGATAGTCGGGTATTAGTTCTTAATTACTTCAACTTTTTGCCACACTGGATCAAACTGGTTCAAACTTGATAGGCTTCTTTTAGTATCCGTCTACCAAAACCATTCACATTGCTTTAGTCAGTTCAAGAGTATAGAAGACACTTGCTGAAGGTGCCACTCAATGGGACCGATCCCAGAAACATTGGGGATCTTTGGACTTTGTGGCACAGTGGATCAAACTGGAACTACGTTCCTCGAGGCATCCTTGATTTCAAGCAAAGAAATTACTAGAATTAATATATTTCTAAATCTCACTTCAAATATATATGTTTTCAAAGGCCAATAAGCATCGACAGCTAGCAAACCATGCTACTCCAGACTGATGATGTGTAATGACTCTGAAACTAGTCCCTGAATGCTGGCTATGCTGGGTGGAGGTGCTTGTCTCCACTTTGAAAACATAAGGACACAGGAAATGTGTCAAGTCCAACAGTAAACGGTGTTTACTATGGCTAAATGGTACAACTTGCACTGTCTGACATGATGGTCACGTTTGGAATGTATTTGACCATAAGTATGTTTTCAATAGCGCAAAACAATGTCACTGTATCGACATTGTTCCTCGATTTGTTTAAGAAATCACAGCTAAGGCGACCCCAAAATCATTCCAGGAAAAGGACGCATGGTGGATGTTACCCTGGGTTTCCTGCATATACATCTGTGTTTTTTTACTTGTTTCAGTCATTTGCCTCTGGAGTATCTCTTAAAGAAATTTCTGCCGAACCGCTAAGTTACAGAGATGTAAACACAATACCGTTTGTCAAGAGGATTTGGGGGACAAACACAGACACAAAGACACTCACACACGCACATACAACACACACACACACACACACACACACACACACACACACACACACACACACGCGCATACGATGGGCCTCTTTCAGTTTCCGCCTTCCAAATCCACTCTCAGGTCTTTGTCGGCCCGAGGCTACGACAGCAGACACTTGCCCAAAGTGCCACACAGTGGGACTGAACCCTGAACTATATAACAAGAACGCATACTTCATACCAGACACTTGCTCCTATGTCTGTTAACAATAGTTATTGAGCCTTTTTGCATGTGAAGTTAGGAGGAAAAGAGCGAGTATTTAAACATAAATGAGGGATTAAAGAGAAAATATACAAGATGAGAAGAGATGGATTAGAGGAACGAAAAGTGTTATATCTGAAGATAATCAGGAAAGTAAACAGAAGAATAGTAAGATTTTATGAATGGTAAAAACCAAGACATAAGCAATAAAACATTGTCAAACATTGTCAAGGCGGTGAGCTGGCAGAAACGTTAGCACGCCGGGCGAAATGCTTAGCGGCATTCCGTCTGCCGCTACGTCGTGGGTTCAAATTCCGCCGAGGTCGACTTTGCCTTTCATCCTTTCGGGTCGATTAAATAAGTACCAGTTATGAACTGGGGTCGATATAATCGACTTAATCCGTTTGTCTGTCCTTGTTTGTCCTCTCTGTGTTTAGCCCCTTGTGGGTAGTAAGGAAATAGGTAAAAACCAAGAGATAAGCAATAAAACATTGTCAAAGAAGTTGCTACACGAAGACAAGAGATTAAAACATTTTTAAGGTGTGGGGGGGAGGTTCGAGGATAATAAATGTGAGATGTGTGAGAACGTTGTTACTGTTGACAGTTATATGATGTGCTGATGTAGTAAGATGGTACAATCAAGATATAGAAAATACGGCACGATAGGTTAATAGAGAATGTAGCGTCAGTTTGCAAGGAGAAGAAATATGGTAACATAACCAGTCAGAAGCTGTTAGTGGAATTGACTTTTGTAATGAGATCCTATCAAGTTTTTCTCTGCAAACTTACAATGCACACAAACATAATATATATATATATAATAAATTGATAAATATAAAATATAAAATAAAAATTATAATAATAGTGTGGCCATCATGTCACGTATTTCCACAGTCGAATTTCATTTCTTATTGGAGGGACTCGATAGAAAAGAAGCTAATGTCATGATATTACGAGTTGGTCACTCTCCATCTTCCCACGCCTTAATTTCTCTTGTTACACAAACACACACAAAACACCACAACACACACACACACACACACACACACACACACACACACACACACACACACACACACACACAGTACGCAAACAACGAGAGAAACAAATGAAAAACAGGACAAGTAACATGAAGAAAGCCCTCATCAGTTGTCGGGTCTATATCTAATACTTATTTCGAGTATTGGGTATATATATATATAATATATATATATATATATATATATATATATAGATAATATATATATATATATATATAATATATAATATCATATATATAATATATAATATATATATATATATATATATATATATATATATATATATATATATATATCTATATTTATATTGGGGGTGTGTGGCGGCGCAAGGTTAGGGCAGCGGACTCGCGGTTTTCGATTCCCAGACCAGGCGTTGTGAGTGTTTATTGAGCGAAAACACCTAAAGCTCCATGAGGCTCCAGCAGGGATGGTGGTGATCCCTGCTGGTCTCTTTCCCACAAACTTTCTCTCACTCTTACTTCCTGTTTCTGTGTACCTGTATTTCAAAGGGCGGCTTGTCACTCTCTGTGTCACGCTGAATATCCCCGAGAAAACTACGTTAAGGGTACTCGTGTCTGTGGAATGCTCAGCCACTTACACGTTAATTTCACGAGCAGGCTGTTCCGTTGATCGGATCAACCGGAACCCTCTTCGTCGTAATCGACGGAGTGCATCCATCCATATATATATATATATATATATTTGTGTGTGTGTGTGTGTGTGTGTGTGTGTGTGTGTTTGTGTGTGTGTACGTTAGGTGTGAAAAATCACATCTTATTAAATTGCAAATAAAAGATGTAATTGAGCCAAATATATTAAGATTTCAGACACCTCTTTGACTTTGGGGCCACCCTCTGTATATAAATGCGCGCGCATGTGTATTATGGGGTTGTTTTTGTGTATGTGTGTTTACATGTGTCTTTGTCGGTGTATATTTGTGCACCTGTATGACTGTATATATCTATAGTTCTAATTTACAGAAAGACAGAAGACAAAGACAAGCGCAGGAACAATAAGCAAGTGTATTAGTTTGACGATCCGGAAAAATGGAAAAGTCTTTTACGTTTCGAGCCTATGCTCTTCAACAGAAAGAATTAAGAGGAACAAAATAGAGAGAGAATGAAAAACAAAACGGAGAAAGAAAAACTGTGTAGAGGTCAGCGGTCCAACATGGCGGGATGACTCAGTTTGATCCTGCGTGACCAAAATTCCTACCCTATTCGACTTGCATCTTAACTACTTCCCGGACTTTTCCTTGTCCACATGTGGACAAGGAGAAGTCCGGGTGTATGGTTTGTGGACCTCTCCTTGTCCACATACCAGTACTTCACCCGGATAACCACTGGATCTTCATACTCTTCCGGACTCAACATTCACGGATCCTACTGGCTATTTTCGTTGATGTATATGTATGTATGTATGTATGTATGTATGTATGTATGTATGTATGTATGTATGTATGTATGTATGTATGTAGGTACGTACGTACGTATGTATGTATGTAGGTAGGTAGGTGTGTATGTATGTATGTATCTACGTATGTATGTATGCATGAATGTATGTACGTATATATGTATGTATGCATGTATGTATGTGTGTGTATGTATGTATGTATGTATGTATGTATGTATGTACGTATGTATGTATCTACGTTCGTACGTAGGTGTGTATGTATGTATGTATGTAGGTAGGTGTGTATGTATGTATGTATGTATGTAGGTAGGTGTGTATGTATGTATGTATGTATGATGTATGTATGTATGTATGTATGTATGTATGTATGTATGTATGTATGTATGTACGTACGTATGTATGTATGTACGTACGTTACGTACGTATGTATGTAGGTGTGTATGTGTATGTATATATGTGCGTGTGTATGTTTATGTACGCACGCGAGTTTTAAGTGAAACACAGCACACCTGTTAGACCACTGACCAGTAATGAAAACTGCTAAAGAATTTTACAAAAAAAAAGAATTTGCATACATACACATACGCATGCACATACGAACGCACACAGACGAACGCACACCACACAACACACACACACACGCACACACATACACATACGCCTGCACACAAGCTTATACACACACATATATTTTCTAAGATTCGTTGGAAATGAATTTCTAAACACATGCTACCAGACATGTTTAAAAAAAACAAAACAAATAAAAAACCGATTTTTTAAAAAATCAACATAAATTAACATAATTTAATAAAGTCTAACATAGTAAACAACTTCAGGCGAATACATTAAGACAGACATAGTTTATACTGGTAGGTGTAAGACAGGTTTATTTTTTTATCTGTTTACCTCCAGCTGTTTTTAATTTAGTTAGGTATATCGCAGTATTTACGTATGTGTGTGTGCTTATCATGTTTGGATGTATCTATCTACCTATGCATATATTATGTGTATGTTTGTGGTGTGTGTGTGTGTCTCTCTCTCTCTCTATATATATGTATATATATATATATATAACACAAAACCGTTAGATTCACTTCAACATTTAAATTTAATTTATCAAAATATTTTCGTCGCTTTAAGACCACAACCTGTTAATGGGAGAAGAACGCAAAACATCTAGACAGTTAGATGATACAAAAAAGGGACAAGAAAAAACAAGCACGGGTCATTCGGAATTTTTTCCCTCTGTCCAGTTCCAGATTATCTTTGCAATTTCGGTTGGTTATACTCGAGATTGCTCCAATCTGGCTGGCTCCAAGGAAAAACTAAGCTAAGTGCATTAGATTCCTTGGAAGAATACCGACAATATATACATATATATACGTACACATACGCGCACACTCGCACTCACACACATACACACATGTATATATATATATATATATATATATATATATATATATATATATATATATATATATATATTATATATAGATACCAGGAACCGAAAAGAAGGTTGCCGACTGAGATGACGGTCATATGAACATAATTATTAAATGTTTCATGTATACACAGTCTTATTTCTTGTATGCTGGCATTAGAACCGATGTTTTATTTTTTAATGATCTTCTGAAAACAAATGATTATAATTTGGTTAAAATGGTATTGTGGATAATAACAGAAATTTACGGAGAAAAACAGGCTGTAGTTATTTGTGATTGGTGTACCGTGTTTACAACTATTAAAACAACCTAGTTATGTAAAATATCGTCGCGTAAGATAGCAGATGATAAATATCGATGAGTGAAGACTAATGGAATTAAGTCTTATATACAACTCTTATAGACACAGTGTATCTTGGGTTCTCGACCAGGTTTCTGTTGGTTGCGGCTTTCCCTTTATCCGGTCAGGTGGTGTTGGGTCTTTTCTCATGTCTTTTATGAGTGTTCTGCCAGAGCATAATTTTCAGATTTTTCCTTTTTTATATATTCGGGCCAACAAAAGCCTTGTGAGTGGTTTTGCTAGACGGAAAGTGAAAACCCGTCGTATGTATATAATATATATATATATATATAATATATATATATATGCTACATACATACACACACACACACACATATATATATGTGTGGTGTGTGTGTTGTTTGTGTATGTATTTGTCCCTCTCACCATCGCTTGACAAGCGATGTTGGTGTGTTTACGTCCCCGTAACTAGCAGTTCGGCAAAAAAAGACCAAT
>NW_021836270.1:0-5000 GCF_006345805.1 Octopus sinensis
ATCTAATCTCTCTGACCCACATCCCTTTCATTTTTTTTTTTTTTATATATGTGACTTGTTTTTTTTTTCCTATCCGACCCCGACACAGTTTGTTTACGTACGTGGAAACCCTTAACCTCAATATTCAACATTTCATGTTTCACAAGCATGAATAACAAGGGAAGAAATTGCTCTCTCTCTCTCTCTCTGTGGTGGTATAAAAAAAAAAGAAACAAGAAACAACATAATCATCATCATCATCATCAGCATCACTATCGTCATCGTCATCATCATCATTCTCATCATCCTCATCATCACCATCATTATCATCATCAGCAGCAGCATCATCATCATTATCATCATCATCATCAACATCATCATCATTATCATCATCAACATCATCATCATCAGCATCACTATCGTCATCGTCATCATCATCATCATCCTCATCATCACCATCATTATCACCATCATCATCAGCAGCAGCATCATCGTCATCATTGTTGTCGTTGTCATCGTCAACGTCATCATCATCATCATCATCAGCAGCAGCAGCAGAATTACCAACTTCATCATCATCACCAGCATCATCACCATTTTCATCATCGTCGACGTCATCATCATCACCATCATAACCATTGCCATCATCATCATCAACATCATCATCATCAGCATCACTATCGTCATCGTCATCATCATCATCGTCCTCATCATCACCATTATTATCACCATCATCATCATCAGCAGCAGCATCATCATTGTTGTCGTTGTCATCGTCAACGTCATCATCGTCGTTGTCGTCATCATCATTATCAGCAGCAGCAGCAGAATTACCAACTTCATCATCATCACCATCATCATCACCATTTTCATCGTCGACATCATCATCATCACCATCATAACCATTGCCATCATCATCAACATCATCATCATCACCATCATTATCACCATCATCATCAGCAGCATCATCATCACCATTGTTGTCGTTGTCGTCATCATCATCATTATCGGCAGCAGCAGCAGCAGAATTACCAACTTCTTCACCATTTTCATCATCGTCGACATCATCATCATCACCATCATAACCATTGCCATCATCATCATCAACATCATCATCATCAGCATCATCATCATCATCGAGAGAAGTTTGAGGTGCTTGTAATATGCAGTGGCGACCTGGTCTTAATTTCTCCGTGCAAGGGATATTGTCCAGCTCCAGGATCCCAAGGTACTTGTACCCATCATCACCCAGGTCTCCCATTTGCCCTCCATTTGGCAGTTCTATGTCCCTACAATCTGCTCTTTTCCCCCACTTCAAAGTGAGCACTGCACACTTTGAGATCCCGAATTCCATGCCTTCATGCAATTGAAAAAACTGCATTATATATGGGATAACCTAATATATATATATATATATATCAATAATAAAAGGGTAAAATTAATTAATTGTTAATTAATTTTACCAAGTAGTGTTCAGTATGTAAAAAGACCATTTACGGTATATTTAAAACATTACTTTATATAATTAGGGTTCAGTAAAATAATTTACTTTACCACACACCGAACTTTTAGAAATAGCAGCAAAAAAATCTTAGTTATTTCTATATAGTAGAAGAATAACTAAGATTTTTTGGCTGCTATTTCTAAAAGTTCGGTGTGTGTGGTAAAGTAAATTATTTTACTGAACCCTAATTATATAACGTAATATATATATATATATGTATATATATACACACACACATATATATAACACACACATATATATACATACATATATATGTATATATATGCATATATATATATATATATATATATCTATATATATATATATATTATATATATATATATGTATATATATATACACACACATATATATGCATATATATATATATTATATATGTATATATATATACACACACATATATATGCATATATATATATATGTATATATGTATATGTTTGATACAAGCATGTATATATATATATATATATAATACTTTTTTTCGTCTGGCGTTAACAGCCCTTCTTATCTTGTTCTCCTTGTCCTGTCTCTCACTGTTATATATTTATTTTTCCTGTTTATTTATATATTTTTTACTGTTTATATGTTTGTACTGTCGGTACCGTCTTGCTTTTTTTACCCCCTCTGCGAAAAGATCTCAGAATTTTAATTGATTTGCTTTTCGCAGGAAGGAAGTTTTCTTTCGAAGTATACGTCTCGCTTTTATCCTTCGAAACGTTTAGTAGATGAACCCTTAGCGACTGAAGAAGGGGATTTTTCGTTGTGCTTATTGTCTTGTATCTCTGTCTTGTATCTTTTTTTTTGCTTGTTTGTCCTTGGTTTGTTCTATGTTTTTCGTCTCTCTATGTGTTCGACGTCTTTTTGTGTCCTGTACACATATATGCGTGTATATGTACATGTAGAGGTAGGTACGTACATATATGTTTATATATATGCATATGTTCTATTTTATTAACATATATATATATATATATATATATGCACGAGTATGTGTGTGTATATAAGTATGTATCTATATACTTAGTTTTTTTTTAACATTTTTCAATCAGAAGCCATGCGTAATAAATGAAATACTTCTCATATCTGATGCACTTTCAATTAAATATTTCCCAAGCTATCATTTCCCAACTCAATGAATAAGCACTTACTCGTTAGCTGTAATCACTACCCTCAGCCTCTAATGAACGTGTGGGTGTTTAAGGTCAACCCAACACTCCAAAGACATCCGTGAACCAATACACTTTAAATTAAACAAATTCTAATTAAACAAACAACATCGTTAAATGGGTAGACTTGCTTTATTTTCATTGGCTGCTAATTTAAAAGACGTAATACATTATATTTATACATATTTCTTTAATTTGATGTTTTTAATTAAATGAATTTCTTATGTAATTAACAAAAATCGTTAAGAACCAAACTCATTTGTTTTTGTTGTTTGCTAGTTAATATAATTGGGGTATTATTTTATCTCTCTAATGCATCGTTAAGATTGTCATATAATAATTAAGATTCCATGCCGGTGGCACGTAAAAAGCACCATCCGTCCATGGCCGTTGCCAGCCTCACCTGGCCCCTGTGCCGGTGGCACGTAAAAAGCACCATCCGTTCGTGGCCGTTGCCAGCCTCGCCTGGCCCCCGTGCCGGTGGCACGTAAAAAGCACCGTCCGTCCGTGGCCGTTTGCCAGCCTCGCCTGGCCCCCGTGCCGGTGGCACATAAAAAGCACCGTCCGTCCGTGGCCGTTTGCCAGCCTCGTCTGGCACCTGTGCGGGTGGAACGTAAAAAGCACCATCCGTCCGTGGCCGTTTGCCAGCCTCGTCTGGCACCTGTGCGGGTGGCACGTAAAAAGCACCCACTACACTCATGGAGTGGTTGGCGTTAGGAAGGGCATCCAGCTGTAGAAACACTGCCAGATCAGACTGGAGCCTGGCGCAGCCTTCTGGCTTCCCAGACCCCAGTTGAACCGTCCAACCCGTGCTAGCATGGAAAGCAGATGCTAAATGATGATGATGATGATGATTGAGTGAGAGAGCAGTGCATGCTACCAAAGTGATACTGGGGTAGAATTATACAAAGCCCAATATACCCATCATGTCTACGCATCTGGTAAGGGTACACCAGGCGCATGCATCACAACCACATGTGTGCAACATGGTGATAAACAGCACATGATCTCACAGGTGGGGCCCAGTTAGAATATTTTTCAAGTTAAGTAGCCCATCCCACTCAAAAGGTCCCTGAATAAGGTTTCTTTAAGGACGATGAACAAAATGCACATTTTTCTAGAGGTGAATTATCCAAACCTCCAAGAATCCCTCTCAACACATGTCTATGATGCCCCCCCCCCACTACATCTACTCGTGATCAGAGATGCACATATTGTCAGCCACCAAGGGACATGCTCAACTGGTTAAGGTCAAACAACTGACAGGCAAATCTGTGGTATTGAGCAGAATATTTGCTGTAGCCCATCTTTTATACCAAGACAAAACAATGTACATGATAACACTCCCAATCAGTTAAGATCAGAAGTCACGAGAGCCACTGCCTGGTACTGCATCAGGGCATTAGCAAATCTGTGGTATTGAGCAGAATATTTGCTGTAGCCCATCTTTTATACCAAGACAAAACAATGTACATGATAACACTCCCAATCAGTTAAGATCAGAAGTCACGAGAGCCACTGCCTGGTACTGCATCAGGGCATTAGCAAATCTGTGGTATTGAGCAGAATATTTGCTGTAGGCCATCTTTTATACCAAGACAAAATAATGTACATGGTAACACTTCCAATCAGTTCAGATCAGAAGCCATGAGAGCCACTGCCTGGTACTGCATCAGGGCATTAGCAAATCTGTGGTATTGAGCAGAATATTTGCTGTAGGCCATCTTTTATACCAAGACAAAACAATGTACATGATAACACTTCCAATCAGTTCAATCAGAAGCCATGAGAGCCACTGCCTGGTACTGCATCAGGGCATTAGCAAATCTGTGGTATTGAGCAATATTTGCTGTAGGCCATCTTTTATACCAACAAAATAATGTACATGGTAACACTTCAATCAGTTCAGATCAGAAGCCATGAGAGCCACTGCCTGGTACTGCATCAGGGCATTAGCAAATCGTGGTATTGAGCAGAATATTTGCTGTAGCCATCTTTTATACCAAGACAAAACAATGTACATGATAACACTTCCAATCAGTTCAGATCAGAAGCCATGAGAGCCACTGCCTGGTACTGCATCAGGGCATTAGCAAATCTGTGGTATTGAGCAGAATATTTGCTGTAGGCCATCTTTTATCCAAGACAAAACAATGTACATGATAACACTTCCAATCAGTTCAGATCAGAAGCCATGAGAGCACTGCCTGGTACTGCATCAGGGCATTAGCAAATCTGTGGTATTGAGCAAGAATATTTGCTGTAGCCCATCTTTTATACCAGACAAAACAATGTACATGATAACACTTCCAATCAGTTCAGATCAGAAGCCA
>NW_021836270.1:12500-17500 GCF_006345805.1 Octopus sinensis
GCTTCTTTCGTCTCTCATGATTTTCCACGAGCTTTAGCATCCAGTCATTCGATATTTTGAGATATTTGGCCAGTCCAATTGTGTATTATTATTACTATTATTATTATTATCATCATCATCAATATTATCATTGCCTTTGCACAGCTTCTAACGCTGGAGATGTACTACGGTGTCAGCTGTTCACAACCAGTGAACTAAGGTAACACCTCTTATTTTTCGAGCACCTTCCGAAGTATTCGAGCGATTCCAAGCAATGCTGTTTTCTGCAAGTGCTCCACCCTTATTGCAGCCCCTATTTGTTCCATGTACTACTCGAGATTTTTACTCACTGTCCCCAGGGCTCCAACAGTTATTTGTACTACTACCACCTTTTTCATCGACCACAACTACTTTACCTCCCAAGCTAACCTGTCATATCTCTTGACTTTTCTTTCTTCCTTATCACATACCTTGTTGTCAGCTGGGCATGCTCCATCTATGATCCAGCACAGTTTGATTTATTCCTCAATTAAGACTATGTCTGGCTTCTTATCCTTTATTTCATGGTGGCACTGAATCATAAAATCCCATAGGATCTTTGTATTATCATTTTCACTGATGCCTTCAGGTTTGTGACCATACCAATTTTTTTCTCTGTCAAGTCCATACTTGTTGCAAAGTCTCCAATGGACAATCCTTGCTATATTGTCATGGCATCTCTTATATTCCTTCTGGGCTAGTGACATACATTATTATTATTATTATTATTATTATTGTTATTATTATTATTATTGAGTGAGAGAGCAGTGAATGCCATCAAAGTGACACTGGGGTAAAATATACAAAGCCCAGTATACCCATCATGACTACCCATCTGATAAGGGTACACTACGCACATGCATCACAACCATATGTGCGCGACATGGTGATCTCATATCAATATAAACAGCACATGACCTTGCAGGTGGGGCCCAGTTAGAATTTTCTTCTGGTCAAGTAACCCATCCCGCTCAAATGGTCCCTGAATAAGGATTGTTTAAGGCTGTGGAACAAACCACCCATGTTTCCAAAGGTGAATTATTCTCCCTCTCAACACATGGCTATGATGCTCCCCCACTATTTCTGCTCGTGATCAGAGATGCACATATCGTCAGCCACTAAGGGACATGTTCAACTTGTTAAGGTCAAACAACTGACAAGCAAATCTGTGGTATTGAGCAGAATATTTGCTGTAGCCCATCTTTTATACCAAGACAAAACAATGTACATGATAACACTTCCAATCAGTTAAGATCAGAAGCCATGAGAGCCACTGCCTGGTACTGCATCAGGGTATTAGCAAATCTGTGGTATTGAGCAGAATATTTGCTGTAGGCCATCTTTTATACCAAGACAAAACAATGTACATGATAACACTTCCAATCAGTTAAGATCAGCAGCCATGATAGCCACTGCCTGGTACTGCATCAGGGCATTAGCAAATCTGTGGTATTGAGCAGAATATTTGCTGTAGGCCATCTTTTATACCAAGACAAAACAATGTACATGATAACACTCCCAATCAGTTAAGATCAGAAGTCACGAGAGCCACTGCCTGGTACTGCATCAGGGCATTAGCAAATCTGTGGTATTGAGCAGAATATTTGCTGTAGCCCATCTTTTATACCAAGACAAAACAATGTACATGATAACACTTCCAATCAGTTAAGATCAGAAGCCATGAGAGCCACTGCCTGGTACTGCATCAGGGCATTAGCAAATCTGTGGTATTGAGCAGAATATTTGCTGTAGGCCATCTTTTATACCAAGACAAAACAATGTACATGATAACACTCCCAATCAGTTAAGATCAGAAGTCACGAGAGCCACTGCCTGGTACTGCATCAGGGCATTAGCAAATCTGTGGTATTGAGCAGAATATTTGCTGTAGCCATCTTTTATACCAAGACAAAACAATGTACATGATAACACTCCCATCAGTTAAGATCAGAAGTCACGAGAGCCACTGCCTGGTACTGCATCAGGGCATTAGCAAATCTGTGGTATTGAGCAGAATATTTGCTGTAGCCCATCTTTTATACCAAGACAAAACAATGTACATGATAACACTTCCAATCAGTTAAGATCAGAAGCCATGAGAGCCACTGCCTGGTACTGCATCAGGGCATTAGCAAATCTGTGGTATTGAGCAGAATATTTGCTGTAGGCCATCTTTTATACCAAGAAAAACAATGTACATGATAACACTCCCAATCAGTTAAGATCAGAAGTCACGAGAGCCACTGCCTGGTACTGCATCAGGGCATTAGCAAATCTGTGGTATTGAGCAGAATATTTGCTGTAGGCCATCTTTTATACCAAGACAAAACAATGTACATGATAACACTCCCAATCAGTTAAGATCAGAAGTCACGAGAGCCACTGCCTGGTACTGCATCAGGGCATTAGCAAATTGTGGTATTGAGCAGAATATTTGCTGTAGCCCATCTTTTATACCAAGACAAACACATGTACATGATAACACTTCCAATCAGTTAAGATCAGAAGCCATGAGAGCCACTGCCTGGTACTGCATCAGGCATTAGCAAATCTGTGGTATTGAGCAGAATATTTGCTGTAGGCCATCTTTTATACCAAGACAAAACAATGTACATGATAAACTCCCAATCATTTAAGATCAGAAGTCACGAGAGCCACTGCCTGGTACTGCATCAGGGCATTAGCAAATCTGTGGTATTGAGCAGAATATTTGCTGTAGCCCATCTTTTATACCAAGAAACAAACAATGTACATGATAACACTTCAATCAGTTAAGATCAGAAGCCATGAGAGCCACTGCCTGGTACTGCATCAGGGCATTAGCAAATCTGTGGTATTGAGCAGAATATTTGCTGTAGGCCATCTTTTATACCAAGACAAAACAATGTACATGATAACACTCCCAATCAGTTAAGATCAGAAGTCACGAGAGCCACTGCCTGGTACTGCATCAGGGCATTAGCAAATCTGTGGTATTGAGCAGAATATTTGCTGTAGCCCATCTTTTATACCAAGACAAAACAATGTACATGATAACACTTCCAATCAGTTAAGATCAGAAGCCATGAGAGCCACTGCCTGGTACTGCATCAGGGCATTGCAAATCTGTGGTATTGAGCAGAATATTTGCTGTAGCCCCTCTTTTATACCAAGACAAAACAATGTACATGATAACATTTCCATCAGTTAAGATCAGAAGCCATGGGAGCCACTGCCTGGTACTGCATCAGGGCATTAGCAAATCTGTGGTATTGAGCAGATATTTGCTGTAGCCCATCTTTTATACCAAGACAAAACAATGTACATGATAACATTTCCAATCAGTTAAGATCAGAAGCCATGGGAGCCACTGCCTGGTACTGCATCAGGGCATTAGCAAATCTGTGGTATTGAGCAGAATATTTGCTGTAGCCCATCTTTTATACCAAGACAAAACATGTACATGATAACATTTCCAATCAGTTAAGATCAGAAGCCATGGGAGCCACTGCCTGGTACTGCATCAGGGCATTAGCAATCTGTGTGGTATGAGCAGAATATTTGCTGTAGCCCATCTTTTATACCAAGACAAAACAATGTACATGATAACACTTCCAATCAGTTAAGATCAGAAGCCAGAGCCACTGCCTGTACTGCATCAGGGCATTAGCAAATCTGTGGTATTGAGCAGAATATTTGCTGTAGCCCCTCTTTTATACCAAGACAAAAAACATGTATGATAACATTTCCAATCAGTTAAGATCAGAAGCCATGGGAGCCACTGCCTGGTACTGCATCAGGGCATTAGCAAATCTGTGGTATTGAGCAGAATATTTGCTGTAGCCCCTCTTTTATACCAAGACAAAACAATGTACATGATAACATTTCCAATCAGTTAAGATCAGAAGCCATGGGAGCCACTGCCTGGTACTGCATCAGGGCATTAGCAAATCTGTGGTATTGAGCAGAATATTTGCTGTAGCCCATCTTTTATACCAAGACAAAACAATGTACATGATAACATTTCCAATCAGTTAAGATCAGAAGCCATGGGAGCCACTGCCTGGTACTGCATCAGGGCATTAGCAAATCTGTGGTATTGAGCAGAATATTTGCTGTAGCCCATCTTTTATACCAAGACAAAACAATGTACATGATAACACTTCCAATCAGTTAAGATCAGAAGCCATGAGAGCCACTGCCTGGTACTGCATCAGGGCATTAGCAAATCTGTGTATTGAGCAGAATATTTGCTGTAGCCCATCTTTTATACCAAGACAAAACAATGTACATGATAACACTTCCAATCAGTTAAGATCAGAAGCCATGAGAGCACTGCCTGGTACTACTGCATCAGGGCATTAGCAAATCTGTGGTATTGAGCAGAATATTTGCTGTAGCCCATCTTTTATACCAAGACAAAACAATGTACATGATAACACTTCCAATCAGTTAAGATCAGAAGCCATGAGAGCCACGTTCTGGTACAGCATCAGGGCATTTATTATTATTATTATTATTATTATTATTATTATTATTAAGGTGGGAAGGTGGCAGAATCATTAGCGTGCTGGATGAAATGCTTAGGGGTATTGTGTTTGTCTGCACGTTCTGAGTTCAAGTTCTGCCAAGGTCAACTTTGCCTTTCATCCTTTCAGGGGTCGATATAATCAACTAACCCCCTCCCTCACCAAATTCCAGGCCTTGTGCCTATGATAGGAATGATTATTCTTTTCTACTCTAGGCACAAAGTCTAAAATTTTTGGGGAGTGGTCCAATCAATTAGATCGACCCCAGTGGGCAACTGGTACTTAATTTATCGACTCCAAGAGGATAAAGGTAAAGTTAGCCTCAGGCAGAATTTGAACTCAGAACACGAAGACAGACAAAATATTGCTAAGCATTTTGCCTGACGTGCTAACGTTTCTGCCAGCTTGCCGCCTTAGGAATGATTGGAATAATTATTATTATTTTTGTCGTTATTATTATAATTAAGGCAGTGA
>NW_021836270.1:22500-24765 GCF_006345805.1 Octopus sinensis
TGTCTTTGTGTCTGTGCTTGTTTCTCCACCCTTGCTTGACATCCAATACTGGTGTGTTTGCATATGCCTCGTAACTTAGCGGTTCAGCAAAAGACACTGATAGAGTAAATATCAGGATTTTAAAAAAACGTGGCTGTGTGGTAAGTAGCTTACTTTACCAGCCACATGGTTCCAGGTTCAATCCCACTGAACATCGTCATCATTTAACATCCACTTTCCCTGCTGGCATGGGTTAGATGATTAAACTGGAACTGCACCAGCCTCCAATCTGACTTTGGTTTGGTTTCTCCAGCTGGATGCCCTTCCTTACACCAACCATTCCAAGGGTGTAGTGGGTGCCGTTTGCATATCACCGGCAAGGGTGATTTTATGTGCCACTGGCATGGGTGCCTTTTATGTGGCACCAGCATGGGAGCTGTTATCGTCACTGACACTGACCACAACCATGATTTCACCTGACTTGGCATATCTTCTCAAGCACTGCATATTGTCAGAGGTCTTGATCACCAAAGGTTATTGCCTCCATGAGGCCCAACATTCAAACAAAATGCTTCACCACTTCATCCCATGTCTTCCTGAGTCTACCTCTTCCACAAGCTCCCTCCACAGTTAGAGAATAGCACTTCTTTTTGCAGCTGTCTTCATCCATACGAAACACATGACCATATCAATGCAGTCGTCTCTCTTGCACACCACATCTGATGCCTCTTATGGCCAACTTTTCTCTCAAAATTCTTACACTCTGTCGAACATGCACACTGACATTGCACATCCAGCAAAGCACACTAGATTCATTTCTGTCCAGGCTTTGACTGTCCTCACATACATACTTAGAGAGAGGGAGAGAGAAAAAGAGCAACGGAGGGAGAGAGAAAGAGAGAGAGAGAGAGAGAGAGAGAGAGAGAGTATTGCAAAGCTGCATCGAAGTTGATCATGGTTTTGAATGAGAATCCCAGCCATAAATCTGGTGAGTCGAGATACAGTTCTGCTTACAACTTGCAAAATGCTTCATACATCTACAGATGTATGAAGCATTTTGCAAGTTGTAAGGAAACTTTGAAATTGAAATGACAAACTCTGCCCTCAAAACCATTGGAAACTGCATTTTTTTTTACACTTGGAAATATCCTCCTCCTCCTCCTCCTCCTCCTCCTGGCGAATGTTGTTTCCTATGTGGAAATGGAAGCACTCCGTCGGTTACGACAACGAGGGTTCCGGTTGATCCAAATCAACGGAACAGCCTGCTCGTGAAATTAACGTGTAAGTGGCTGAGCACTCCACAGACACGTGCACTCTTAACGTAGTTCTCGGGGATAGGATATTCAGCGTGACACAGAGAGTGACAAGGCCGGCCCCTTGAAATACAGGTACAACAGAAACAGGAAGTAAGAGTGAGAGAAAGTTGTGGTGAAAGAGTACAGCAGGGATCACCACCATCCCTGCCGGAGCCTCGTGGAGCTTTAGGTGTTTTCGCTCAATAAACACTCACAACGCCTGGTCTGGGAATCGAAACCGGGATCCTATGACCGCGAGTCCACTGCCCTAACCACTGGGCCATTGCGCCTCCACATGTTTCCTATAGCCTTTGGCTGATCAGTGTCTGGTGAGTAATAGTGGTTACCTTTGTGAGTTTTACTAACTCATAGGGGCTGGTTTCCCTGTTTCATGGCGTATATATTCCCCACCTAGAAACAATGCCAGTCTGTTGCCGGATTACTCATATTTGCCAGCTGAATGGACTGGTGCAACGTGAAATGAAGTGTTTTGCTCAAGAACACAATGCGTTGCTCAGTCCAGGAATCGAAACCACAATTTTACAATCAAGAATCCAGTACCCTAACTACTAAGCCACGCAACTCCTTGTGTTAGCACGCCAGGCGAAATGCGTAGCCGTATTTCGTCTACCGCTACATTCTGAGTTCAAATTCCGCCGAGGTCGACTTTGCCTTTCATCCTTTCGGGGTCGATAAATTAAGTACCAGTTACGCACTGGGGTCGATGTAATCGACTTAATCCGTTTGTTTGTCCCCTCTATGTTGAGGGGACAAGCTTCTTACCACACAGCCACACTTGCACCTATTTCAAGAATTAGCTGGAAGAATTTATGGCTTTGGACTTTGGCATTTAGCGACGCGTATCTTGTTGGATGGGGAAATTCTTGTGGTGAATTGTCTCTGGAAGTTATTTCAAAACCTTTATATTGCAATGCACTCCCCCCCTCTCTCTCCCTCTCCTTCCCTCCCTCTCTCTCTCTCTCTCTCTCTC
>NW_021836271.1:2500-5000 GCF_006345805.1 Octopus sinensis
ATACACAAGTGGCTTTAATTCAACGTCTTCTTGTTAAGAGGGAAACGAAAGCTTGCGTCATTAACTCCGGCCGTGAAGAGCTTTTGTCTTCTTTACACAGAATACAAAATGTTTTGCAGTTTTCTCTTTACCAAGAACAAGTATACAATTTATTTCAGAATATTGGTGACGTGTATATTACATTCATACCTTTCCAAATAATTTAATCATCTTAACTGCTGAAGAGTATATTATTCTCTAGTAGATTCGAAACTGTGCCCTCATCCTTGCAACATTTGAACATGTGTACATTTTCTCTTGACATATCCCCATTATATTTTTATACATATACAGTCTATTTTCTAACCAGATACTTTAATCTCTAGAATGGATGCAAATTCACCGACAACAAATTAGGGGTCCTCATTTCAGGTATATCCGTTTAATTACGTATAGGAAAACATGATACAATTAAATTTCTTAATATTTCTATTACATATATTTTTATATAAATAATTATTGCTTCTCTTTGCTTTCTATCTCTGTGTCATTCTGGTGTTATCTCTCTTTATTGATTCCTTTCAATCTTGGTTGTATATTTTATCACTGTTGTTATTTTTCCTACGTGCGTTGCTCATCATATCGATATCATTAAGGACATTTTGATTTACAGATTTGGTTTTGAATCTCATGAGCAAATGAGTAACCAATTACATCTAAACTAATTTGTAATGCATGTTATTTGCATAATTATATAAATTACGGGTCTTTTATCAATCGAAATAGGTGCAGAGAATAATTAAACTATGAATCACTTGTGAAATGTTTGCTTTTCCGCTTTGTATTGTTTTACATATTTATACACATATAGGCGCAGGAGCGGCTGTGTGGTAAGTAGCTTGCTTACCAACCACATGGTTCCGGGTTCAGCCCCACTGCGTGGCATCTTGGGCAAGTGTCTTCTGCTATAGCCCCGGGCCGACCAATGCCTTGTGAGTGGATTTGGTAGACGGAAACTGAAAGAAGCCTGTCGTATATATGTATATATATATATATATATATGTGTGTGTGTGTGTGTTTGTGTGTTGTATGTATGTATGTCTGTATGTATGTGTGTGTGTGTTTGTGTGTCTTGTTTGTCCCCCTAGCATTGCTTGACAACCGATGCTGTGTGTTTACGTCCCCGTCACTTAGCGTTCGGCAAAGAGATCGATAGAATAAGTGCTGGGCTTACAATAATAAGTCCCGGGGTCGATTTGCTCGACTAAAAAAAGGCGGTGTTCCAGCATGGCCGCAGTCAAATGACTGAAACAAGTAAAAGAGTAAAAGAGTATATAGGCGCAGGAGCGGCTCTGTGGTAAGTAGCTTGCTTACCAACCACATGTTTCCGGTTCATTCCCACTGCGTGGCACCTTGGGCAAGTGTCTTCTACTATAGCCTCGAGCCGACCAAAACCTTTTCCAGAAATCCACATATTTGCGCTTCCCCGAATCAACCCAAAATTTATTCACGTCATAAGTTGTTGAAAAATGTATATATTTTTATTTATATATATTCATTACAAAAATATTCCAGTGTTTTACCTCTAATCAAACGATGTATGCCTTAATCTCCGAATGCAATGTGGCACTTGCATCGTTTTTGTTTTTGTTTTTATATATTTATATATTGACACACACACACATACATATGTGTCTGCCTGTCTGTGCATGTGTATAGGCCTGTGGTTTAGTTGCTAGGCTGCAGCAGTCTTCATCGTAAGAGTGTACTTTCGAATTTGAATAGGGTGATGTGTTGTGTCTTTGAGTATCATACTTAATTTCTCGTTGCTCCAGTCCATTCAGCTGGTAAAAATGTGTAAACCTACAACACGACCGGTGTCCTATGCAGGGGTGGGTATTGTATAAGATAAAGAAACCAGGAAACAGACCCTACGAGCCTGTAGGTTGGGAATGACATTCAATCACTGTGATAAATAGATACATACATATAAACAATTAAAAAAAACACAGAAAAAGAAAAACAAACAAACGAACGTGTGGAACTGGCCCAGGCAATGTATTAATGCGACGCTCAGAGAATGGAAAGAGTAGTAGTTTTACGTTTAGAGCATGGCTCTTCTTCAGGAACAGGAAGGTCTAAGACGAAGGAAGAAAAAAATCGCCAACAATCGCGTGCGGTTGTAGGTTTAGGTGTGGAAGATGGTGAGGAGGAGGGAAAAGGAAGCAGAGTGGAAGGAGAACTGACATAAAGTGGAAGGAAGGGAAGTGATGTGGAAGGGTCACTGACAAATTATAACGATTCACAATCAAAAGTGAAAAAATGGCGTACTTCGAATGAATAACGTGACGTAATCCAATGGTAGGGAAAGAAGGAGGTGGGGTCCGTGTGAACGTGCAGTAAATAATCAATTAAAAATAACCACAGGGAAAAGAAATAAGAAATTAACAAACGAACGTGTGGACGTAGCACAAGCAACGTATTAAGAAGGCGCTAAGAGAAAGAAACTGTAGTAGTTACA
>NW_021836271.1:10000-24938 GCF_006345805.1 Octopus sinensis
TGTAACGGTTCTAACGATCACACCGCTTTTAAACAATCCCATCTATTACAGGCACAAGGCGTGAAATTCTATTTGTGGGTCTTGTCGATTGCATCGAGCTTAATGATCAGCTGGTACTTATTTTATCGAACACGAAACGATGCAAGTTAAAGTCAGCCCCAGAAATTAAGGTGTGTTATCAATTTTATCAGCTCGCCACCTGACACCACCCTAAAATAATAAAGATATTGGATGTCGTGGTAAATACGTTTACAAGGTTTGAAAAATGGAATGTTAGAAGATCTTATGTTAGATAAATGTCGAGTTAACAGTAAATAAAACCCAACTTAAATACCACTAGGAATTAATCAGCTTATATACGGATTCTGCTATTTATTCCTGGTAGTGATGGTATGTATAGGTGGCCAATTGGTGCAGTTAAGAGAGCGGTGTAGCGAATGTTCTGCGGTAACCGTTCTGGCTTAGTTCACAAGAACTTAGTTTAATGTGTTGCCCAGACAAGATAGTTAACACTTAATTCTTCTCCATTCATTCATACGGAAGATACAGTATACCAATCTTTCAGAGATAAGTACACTACTCTCTCAAATGCCAAGAAACGAATTTACTCCGATCTCACATGAGTTAGATGCAAAGAAATATTTGTATAAACACCGAAGGTAATTGGCCTAACTGTTAAAGTGTTCTCCTCACGATGTATATTATGTAGATTCGATTAATGGACTCTCCAGCACGTTGTATCCAGAATACAACATTATTTCACGTCTCTCCTGTGTTCTTATGAAAAAGGGAATACCAGCCAACTACAGATGCAACTCTGTCCAAAACAGTACCCAGGGTATCTGCGATGGCATCCGTCTCCGCTAAATAGTTCTTAACAGATAGAGTTGATACTTCATCACAGACGTAATAATAAATTATCTATTATTACGACATTTCTATTGGGCGATATTATTTGGTCGCTGTTGGACCATGTTTGACATTTGATATTAACTTGAAACATTCGTACGCTGCTTCTTAATGCAACAATCCGTAGGATGTGGTTCCTTAATCATTTCTCTTACTGTATCCCAAAAGCCCTACCAAAACGATGATAATCGCTCCCCCTCCTATTTTGCTGAATCCAAACACAGTTCCTGGTATTATTGTAAACATTGGCATAGCTTGTTCTATGTGGACAGCTTACTGTCCAATTTTACTAAACCCCCACCAAAGGTAAATCATCTATGTTATTTAACCCTCGCAGAAAATGGTAAAATCAGGCAATTCAGATGATTGAACAACTGAATCTTCATGACCAAACGATGGATATCTATTACGACCTCTATTTTCCATAGCTGAATTCCTCCTAATTCTGCCACATCTACATAAAGCTCAATCAACAGACAAACAAGCCTCAGTGAAGTAGCTCTATACTAGAACTAGAAGATAAACTTATCTTAAGTTCATCCTACCAACTGAGAAAGAGGAAAAGCATCTTCGAAAACATAGACTTAGATATCCAACAAATGACGGGATGGTAATATATGTAATTCATTTGATGTTCGCTAATGTCTATCAGTGTTTATCTGTGGCTTGAAGATCAGCAAAAGATGTAGCTTTGCTATAACGAAGGCTTCGATGTTTTTAGTCAACGTACAGTTTACATCGCTCAGAAATGGATGATTTAAATTAGTAATTAGCACAATCTTCCCCAAAATAAATCGTGCATTGACTGTAAAGGAGAATTCAAATGCGCTTTCCGACATTTGGAGCTGGCATTTTTTTAACGATTTAGCTAGAGGAGGAAATGCGATGCCCATCACATATTCATGTCATCCGAGACATGTCATGAGAGGAAGGAGGAGAATGATATTACCCTTATAAAAGGTGATTGCTCCACATAACTGAGATAGAGGGGACCTTGCTAAAGGCACTCAAGGTTTATGTAGTAGTAATAAACTTCACAACAAATTAACGTTACGATTACAAACCAACGAAAAGCCGATATCTCCAATGAGCTTCCACAGTGTGTACGTCTACAAAATTTCATTCACAGCGTCGTTTCGGCTGACCCAAGCATATTGCAAAGGCATTTCAGAATGGTTCTTCTTAGTGGGAATAAACCCGGGAAGACGTAGATGCTAAGCGATGTTTTAAAACTACACAGCTATGACTGAAGTAATTTATAGATTTATTTGAGAAACAAAAAAAACAGAAAAACAAATGTCTGTAATGTTTGGGGAAAGTCATTTTCTTTTTGTGCTTCATAATTTAAATGACACTCCCCAGACACCAGAGAATATGCTTCAACACACGAACTCATATAAAGAATCTTGCAAACCAAATCCAAAAACGAAATGCCTATATCAAAGAGCTGAACGCTACTGGTATACTGGAGAGGAGGGTGTCTTTTTATCTGTTATACGCCAATTTACTTTATAAGGAAAAAATATTTATTTCTATATTATCTGCAGGAGCTAAACATAGAGGGGATATTCAAGGACAGACAAAGGGATTAAGTCGATTGCATCGACCTCAGTGCGTAACTGGTACTTATTTAATCGACTCCGAAGGATGAAAGGCTAAGTCGACCGCGGCGGAATTTAAACTCAGAACGTATCGGCAGACGAAATACGTAACGGCAGACATTGAAATACGTGGTGTTCTCTTGTGGCCAGATAATTTAAGCGGGATAATATTTATACATAACATCTGACGAATATAGACGTTTTGAACTTTAAAATGGATGAACAAGGTAGAGGATGCATTAGATAGATAGATAGGCAGAGACAAAAGAGAGAGAGAGATAGAGAGAGAAAGTATGTGTGTGTGTGTGTGTGTGCGTGTGTTTTGCTTGCATAATAAGAACATATTAAAATTTTCATACTTAGGTTATCATTTTTACTGTCATTTCATTTATATTTCAAAGCAGCAGAATAATATAACCCTAGGTAAATAGATTAAGCTATATTAAACATAAATGGGAGACATTTATCGAATATATGTGTTTCTCCTTTATTTTCTTTCTTTTTTTTTTCAAAGAACTCTTTGTAAACGAATGATATATTATGTAATAAGGCATATGAAAGAAATAGAACGAAAACTGCCAGTAACGTGAGATATTCTTTCCAAAAACTATTTTGGAATCGTACGCATCTCTCCATTTCATTACACGAGCAAAAAAAAACAGAGAGGAAAAATGCTTTTTAACGGAACATAAATAAACACATACAAACTATTGTTTCAAATGCCCTTTCAATATACCAGTACTCCATGTTTCATTTATTTCTTTTTCTGTTCTTTTCCACATTAACTTAGACACTAATAGCTTTATTTCTAATGCTCACACTGTTATTTTTGTATAGTTGTTTTCTTTCTTGGCTCTACCTATATTTTGTTCCCGATATCTGTCTGTTAATACAAACATAATAAATATCTTAGTCTTCCTGAAAGTTGTTAGCGAAAGCTCCTTAAAGAAAGGACAAAGAAATGTTTATTCTGGCAATCTTTAGATCTAATTTCCTTCGCAATACGAATCTTTCACCAAAAAAATAGCTGCAATTCTAACGTTTCGTTTGATGTTTGCATAAGTACATAAAACGATTTCTTTAGAGAAACATAGAAAATATCTAAAGCACTACCCTCACGGTTATCCAACTTTTTCCATTTCACAGAGCAAAGTAGCAAAACACATCATAGTAGAGATGCTGTTTATGTCTTTTATTGTCTAAATAAAGAATTACATAAACTGGCTGTAGGTAATCCGCATAAACACGGCTGTGTGTTAGGCGCAGTTATGAATCTAAAGTTGAGTAGTTCGCTGTACAAACACGTTGTTTCCGGCTCAGTGCTATTGGGTGGCGAGCACGTTGGGTGGATCACATTTACTACAGCCCTGGGCCGACCAAAGACTTGTTAATAAATTTGGAAGACGGAAGCACATATGTGTGTGTGCGTGTGTGTGTGTGCCTGTGTGTATGTGTGAGTGTACATATGTGTGTTTCTTTGTGTTTGTTCGCTATCGACGCTCGACAAACGGTGCTGGTTTATTTACCTCCCGTCACTTAGCATACCGACATGGGAGACCGATTGAATAAGTGCGGTATTTGTAAATAACAAGGTACCGTGGTTCGATATGGTTGACTGAACGCTTCATAAAAGATAAAATATGAGCCACAGATGTTTGAACTCACTCCTCCAGCAACACATACACACACGAACACAAATGCACATAAACACACATGAACACAGACACATATATATACATACAAACACGTACATACTTATATACGTCCTACCAACCACATGGTTCCGGGTTCAGTCCCACTGCGTGGCACCTTGGGCAAGTGTCTTCTACTATAGCCTCGGGCCGACCAAAGCCTTCTGAGTGGATTTGGTAGACGGAAACTGAAAGAAGCCCGTCGTATATATGTGTATATATATATATATATATATATATATGCGTGTGTGTGTTTGTCCCCTGGCATTGCTTCACAACCGATGCTGGTGTGTTTACATCCCCGTTACTTAGCGGTTCGGCAAAAGAGACCGATAGAATAAGTACTGGGCTTACAAAAGAATAAGTCCCGGGGTCGAGTTGCTCGATTAAAGGCGGTGCTCCAGCATGGCCGCAGTCAAATGACTGAAACAAGTAAAAGAGTAAACGAGTAAAAGATATATATATATATATATATATATATATATATATATATATAAACATACTGTTATGTATGTATGCGTGTATGTGTTTATATATGTAAAACATCTGCGTGTGTGTGTCCGTGTATGTAGGCGTGTGTATTTCTAAAATTGAAACAGATTTTCGTTTGTTACAGATTATTAATTATCTAACGAAACATCTTTTAAAAATTCCTATTAACACAGATCTGATGGGAAATACTTTTGCGTAAGGAATCTGTGCTCGAATTAATTCTCATTCAAGCACTCAATGTAATTCATATGGTTAAATATTTCGTATAAACAAAATAATAATAATAATTATAATAATAATAATAATAATAATAATAATATTATTATTATTATTATTATTATTATTATTATTATTATTATTATTATTATTGTAATTTAAAAAATAATAATAATAATAATAATAATAATTTTGAAATATTTTAACTGAAACGAGAAATTTTTCTAAAAACATTCTTTGAACATCAATGTATATATGGGTGTGTGGGAGTGGTGAGTATGTGCGTGTGTCTTTGCGTGTGTGTGTGTGTGTGCGCGTGCATGTGTGTGTTAGTGTGTGCGTGTTTGCACACATACGCATGCATATATATATGTATATATATATATAATGATAATATGAGGGAATATACTTCCAAACTTACAAGGAAAAATTCAATTTAGAAATACTAAATCAAATTTCACAAATTACAATATGTATTTATAATACAATATGCATGTATAAATGGAGCAAAAACGCAATACAGGGCATTAAAACGTTCGGACAGATAGACGACACAAAGGCGGACAAGAGAAACAACAATTAGAAGGACAGCCTAAAAAAAGACGGGTCGTTCTTGGCTATCATCAGTCGCAGTTTATGAAAAATGTCATTAGACTTCCAGAGTAAAGAAAATCATTTCATGTCGACAACGTGAATGAGTAAAAAAAGGGGAGAAGCGCTATGTTGGCCCGTCAAGGCACTTTTAGTATGTAGTAACAGATTTACGATGCATTTGATGTTCCGTGTTCACATGTAAGTAGATGACTACAAGGAAATGCCTTTAACCTGAAGAAAATTGCTGATCGTTATCAATCTCAGGAGAAACGGCTATAAAATTCGATTAATGCGATGCGTGTCAAGAGAGAGGACATGAAAATCATTTCCGGTGGATTCAGTGGAAGTCACACGCAAGACTCATCGGAACTGAATCGGCCGATTTAGAAAGACTTTTACTTTTTTCAGTCGTTGAACATAAGATTCTTTTCTGGCTTATGTCGTTCCGTTCGACTTTAACTCATTTGGCTTCAAAACAAAAGAATAGCAATGCGTGTTTTTATTTACTCTTTTACTCTTTTACTTGTTTCAGTCATTTGACTGCGGCCATGCTGGAGCACCGCCTTTAGTCGAGCAAATCGACCCCGGGATTTATTCTTTGTAAGCCCGGTACTTATTCTATCGGTCTCTTTTGCCGAACCGCTAAGTTACGGGGAAGTAAACACACCAGCATCGGTTGTCAAGCAATGCTAGGGGGACAAACACACACACAAACATACACGCACATATATATATATATATATATACATATATACGACAGGCTTCTTTCAGTTTCCGTCTACCAAATCCACTCACAAGGCATTATATTATTTTTATTTATTTTGGCACTGCGATATTGACCATTGTGAGAAATATTATGGAAGTAAGCGTAATAAAATTGAATGATCTAGAATGAATTATTTTTGGCAGAGTCGAATATATTTCAGACTATTAACTCCGGTCACCAATCGCAAGTATGAAGTGTAATTGAAGAGTATTGTCTAAACCAAGTATATCTGAAGTAGAAATTGCAGACTGTTTGCCTGGAGCAGCTAATTAAATAAGAGATATGGTTTGAATATATTGATCAAAAGGTACCAATAATAATAATAATAATAATGATATAATAAAAATAATAGTAATAATAATAACAACAATACACACAACAACAATAATAATATAATAACAATATAATAATAACAACAACAACCAACAACAACAACAACAACAATAATAATAATAATAACAATAATAATAATAACAACAACACAACAGCACAACAAAACACAACAATAATAATAATAATAATAATAATAATAATAATAATAATAATAATGATGATGATAATAATAATATAATATATAATAATAATAATAATAATAATGAAGTACAATGGACTTCTACAGAATGTGTGGAAAGAGGATCGAAAGCTTGACTCACATTGTTAGTGCTTGTGAAAGTCTTGCGCAGAAGGAGTACAAGAGAAGACACGACAAGGCAGCCCAAAACCTCCACCGGCTACTATGCCGTAAGTATGGATATGAGGTTACGAGTGCTTGGTACCAACATACACCGCAAAAGGTAATGGACGAAAGGGGGAAGGAAAAAATCCTCTGCGACTTTGACTTCCAATAATAATAATAACAACAACAACAAAAATAACAATAACAATAATAATAATAATAATAATAATAATAATAATAATAATATAATAATTGCCCTATTGTAATATCAGGTATTGGCTTTCATACCTTCCGATGTTAATTGATTGAAAGTGTTATCATTTACGTGTTTTGCCTTGCTGCGAAAGGTGCGCAACAACAAATATTCTGAGCAATACCACAGGTTTGTTTGGCAGTTCTTTGATCTTAGCCAGTTAAGTATGTCCCTTAGTGACTGACGATATGTCCCTCTCTGATCACGAGCAAAAGTAGTTGGGGGGGGGCATCACAACCATATGTTGAAAGGAATTCTTTGGAGTTTGGATAACTCACTTCTGGGAACATGGGTGGTTCATTCATCATCATTAAAGAACCCTTATTCAAAGACCATTATTATTATTGTTGTTGTTGTTGTTGCTGTTGTTGTTGTTATTATTATTATTGTTATTATTATTATTATTGTTGTTGTTGTTATTGTTGTTATTATTATTACTATTATTTTTATTATTATTATTATTATTATTATTATTATTATTATTATTATTATTGTACCTTTTGATCAATATATTCAAACCATATCTCTTATTTAATTAGCTGCTCCAGGCAAACAGTCTGCAATTTCTACTTCAGATATACTTGGTTTAGCCAATACTCTTCAATTACACTTCATACTTGCGATTGGTGACCGGAGTTAATAGTCTGAAATATATTCGACTCTGCCAAAAATAATTCATTCTAGATCATTCAATTTTATGGGTGGTTCATTCATCATCATTAAAGAACCCTTATTCAAAGACCATTTGAGCGGGATGAAGAAAACTCGAGCTGAAGAATATCTAGCTGGGTCCCACCAACAAGGTCATACGCTGTTTTTATCCTGATATGAGATCACCATGTAGTGCACATATGGTTGCGATGCATGTGCCTGGTGTACTCTTGTCAGACGGGTAGTCATGGTGGATATACTGGGCTGTCCGCGTTTACCGTAAGTGAAATCGAGATCTCTCAGAAGTGAAATGAAGATAATCATAAAAATATTACACTTCACTAATAATTTTAAAATGAACTTTGTTTAAAATACTTCTCCAAAAATAAATTATTGACAACGCCAAGATTTTTATTGTATGTCTTTAGTTTCTTTTTCTTGTTCTTTTGTTTCCCTTTTTTATTTGCTGTATGTTTGAAACGCTTATTCTTTGATTTATTTCTCAAAGAATTATTGATATTTGTTCAGAATTATTGACAGTGAATGATTTTGTAGTTTGAATAAAAATAACAATGGAAATTTGAATAAACATTATACTAAAGTGGAACCGCTTCAGTTGAGATATTAAATTTCATCTTGCTATTTGAAGAATACATCAAAGAACATCAAGATACTTTTAATATAAACTAAAGTGCTACAATTCTTTCCTGTTATTTGTTTCCGTCTTTCGAATGACTGAGACATCTTAGAAAATATTTAGTCATATGTTACATACTACGAAGAGGCTTTAGTCGAGAGTGTCCACTCCGTATCTCATCTTGTATTTATTTCAAACTAGCAGTATCGCCTGGCGTTGCTCAGGTTTGTAAGGGAAATAACTATAAAGCATTTGTAGAGAGTTATAGCCAAAAAATAGCAAAAAAATGGAAAAAAATGATGGTAAATTTTTTTGAGAGTTAAAAAAGGTGGAGTTGCGTCCCCTAGACAGTTTGTGGTTTGTGTTTCTGATTCTCGACCCCATGTCGAATTTAGCGATATTTTTCAGAACTGGGTGAACTTTTCAAAATTTTCGCTGCGTTAGTTTTAATTATGACATTGGGCTATGTGTGTGTCAAGTTTCATCAGAATCGGTTGAAAGCCGTGGTCAGGGTGAGGGTACAAGCAAACAGACACACAGAAACACGCACAGACAAACTGCCGTTTATATAGAGAGAGATATCGTAAAACTCTTAAAGGGAAAGACGATGAGATGGTCTAGCCATAAAGAGAAATCACTTGAGCGTCGAGTGACTTCTTGGCCGTAACGTATACTTTTCTAGTCTAGGCACAAGACCTAAAATTTTCGGGGAGTGGACAGTCGATTAGATCGACCCCAGAACGCAACTGGTACTTAATTTATCAACGCCGAAAGGATGAAAGGCAAAGTCGACGTCGGCCGAATTTGAACTCTGAACGTAAAGACAGACGAAATACGGCTAAGAATTTCGCCCGGCGTGCTAACGTTTCTGCCAGTTCGCCGCCTTAATGACCGTAATATAATCGCCCCGTGAAGATCCTTGTTACATATTTACATATTAAATATATATATTATATATATATATATATATATATATATATATATATATATTATATTATTATATATATATATACAATACATGCATACACATACATACATATATAAATCCTAGATAGATAGATAGATAGATAGATATAGATAGATAGATAGATAGGAGCATGAGTGGCTGTGTGGAAAGAAGTATTAAAATCTGCTTTAAGTTCTATATAGTTCTGGTAATTTATATTCGCGCCAGGCTGTCTAACAACATATACCCAGTGGCTCATTTCTAGTATATTATATTCTTGCCGAAAGGTATTTCTGACTGAAGAAACCTCTGTTGAAATTCTTTCCAGTAATTGCCAACATTACTCTATTCTTCTCACATTCTTGAATATAATACTACATCACAAATAGAAGCCTTACGTATGACATCTCTTTAAAAACAGGTAAGTTTAATTTAAGAAAAAATTTAGTGTCTGCTTCTAACAGATTTAACAACAGGTCTCGGGTCCGTTGTTAGCTTGTCTTGTCGAGTTTTTGTCTGACCGAGCACTGGTTGCAATCTTTAGGGTGTTCCCTCAAACGGTATCGGTGTTCTATTGCCGGTGGTAAACTCTTTGATTTGTAAGGAAATAAAATTCTGACATTTGCTTTAAATTATATTCTTCAATGAACAGGTCGTTTGGAATTATCGTTTATGTCCTATGTGGAAAATTCCTTAACTTTCTTGGCACTAGTCACAGGGAAAACTTATCAAACCGAGATAGAGGACGTTTTGCTTACGGGTATATTAAGACACGTGTTTGAGCATGTGTGTGTATGTTTGCGTGTCTGTGTTTGTCGCCCCAACATCGCTTGACAACCGATGATGGTGTGTTTACGCCCCTGCAACCCAGCGGTTCGGCAAAAGAGACCTAATATTGAACTCTAAAAGCATAAAGACACTTCAATGTATTGGTACACTTATTAATTTTTGTATATATTTATTATTTTTTTGAAAAGAAACATTGATAATTTCTCTTTTCCCCTTCCTCAATTTAAAAAAAAATTTTTCCCTTCCAAATCTTGAAAATTTTCCTTTACTTTCAATTTAGCACTCTGCCTTGTTAGTTTTTTCCTCTCGTATATATATATATATATATATACATATATATATATACGATACCACAGACCTCCATAGAGTTTCCCTGTACCAATTTCTCTCACGTAGTATTGATCAGTCCGAAGCTATGGTAGAAGACATTTGACCAAGGTGCAGCACACTGGTTGCAAAGCGAAGCCATTAATCTCATTACAATTTAATTTCAATTGATATATTGAGCATTACTCTTGGCCCACTTTAGACGGCACTTAACTTTATGTCTTACAGAAAAAATCTCCTCCAAAATATTTCTATGTTAATGCAGAAAACAGCCACGTTAATCTAAACTAAATATATGCTGGGTTATCTTTCAAAATGTTTCAACATCCAATAACTTTTCATTATGCAATAGGCAATCATGTGGGCATTATCAATGGAACTGTATAAACGGTTAAAATATAATGTACCAAGAGCAGAACACACGTAAAAGAGTGTCTCTGCTTATAGTTGTAGAGAATTAATATTTCACAAGTTGAATTACATTATCGAGACATTTAATATAGCTATTACGACGTGTTATGAAATAGCTTGAAATAAGACATCCAATTACAGCTGCGTGTTTCCAGATTCGTGTCAAAAGATTAGCATTTGCTGTCATTCCGCTTTGACAGTTTCGTACTTGTATTCAATTAATAAATTAATATTCTTTCTGTCTCTCGTCTCGGGAGATAATTCAAATTAACGATACTCGGTAATGCCCCGTCAGTAAAACAGAGTGTCGTTTTGTATGATTCCAATGTAAATCAGCAAAGACACCTGATGTTGACACCAATTCCCCAAACAAATAGTCCAAATATTTGCTAGTATCCTCTGGGAGGGCGACTATTCATGAAAACATTTTAATCAATTTTAAATCTATTGGAAAATTTAAACGTTTGAATACAGACAATGAAGTTGTATTCCGTTAAGAAAGAAACTTAATATAAAATATATCACTGGAAACCAAAACAGTACATATCATTGATATGTCGTCTGCCAACGAACAGTGTCTATAATTAAGATATGGTTTCATTTGTCAGTTCCAATTACATACATATAATATCTTCCTTTATGTAATAAATGAACTGTTAGACATCATTAAAACTTTATTTTGTGTATCCGTGTAAACATTACACGTTAAAATTACCTTAAATTTGTTCTTCTCGCGTAGATAAGGATATCAAGGAAAACAAAATCTAGTGTAATATTTGTAGCCATTTGAATATGGCTGTCCGTTCGAGTGGATTTCTACTGCGGTTTTTTAACCCCAAGAGGACATCTCTTCTAACTGGTTAACGATGCGCACCCGCATCCGATGAAACTGCGAGCGATGGAGTGAATCCCTTCCGTCTCCTAGCGACCGGACCAGTAGACCAGTCCTGGTCTCGGGCAATTACTGCCACTCCTCAGTACTCTAGCAGACGAAGAGTCCAGTACTGATGCGTCGCAGAAATAGCTCGAAACCAGGACTGGTCTACTGGGCTGTTGCTAGGAGATGGATAAAAAAAAGGATGAAAGTGAAAGGCAAAGTCGACCTCGGCGGAATTTGAACTCAGAACGTAACGGCAGACGAAATAACTATTTCTTTACTACTCACAAGGGGCTAAACACAGAGAGGACAAACATGGTCAGACAAACGGATTAAGTCGATTACATCGACCTCAGTGCGTAACTGGTACTGAATTTATCGACCCCGAAAGGATGAAAGGCAAAGTCGACCTCGGCGGAATTTGAACTCAGAACGTAACGGCAGACGAAATACGGCTACGCATTTCGCCCGGCGTGCTAGCGTTTCTGCCAGCTCGCCGCTTAAATACATTGTTTCCTACTCTAGGCACAAGGCTTGAAATTTTGGGGGAGGGAGCCAGTCGATTATATCGACCCAGTACGCAACTGGTGCTTAATTTATCGACCCTGAAAGGATAAAAGGCGATGTCGACCTCGGCGGATTTTGAACTCAGGACGTAAAGACATACGAAATACATCTAAACATTTCGCCCGGTGTGCTAACGATATTGCTAACGCATCGCCTTATGTCAGTATTGATATAGTAATTATACTTAGTGGACGTTATAAGAATCCAACCTTTCGAGGAGGGTCGTACAATGCCAGATAGAAATATTCTATCAACGACTTCGGAATATGACAATATATTACTCTTTACTCTTTTACTCTTTTACTTGTTTCAGTCATTTGACTGTGGCCATGCTGTAGCACCGCCTTTAGTCGAGCAACTCGACCCCGGGACTTATTCTTTTGTAAGCCCAGTACTTATTCTATCGGTCTATTTTTTCCGAACCGCTATGTAACGGGGACGTAAACACACCAGCATCGGTTGTCAAGCAATGCTAAGGGGACAAAAACAAACACACAGACATACACGCACACACACATATATATATATACATATATACTTCGGGCTTCTTTCAATTTCCGTCTACCAAATCCACTCACAAGGCATTGGTCGGCCCGGGGCTATAGCAGAAAACACTTGCCCAAGATGCCACGCAGTGGGACTGAACCTGGAACCATGTAGTTGGTTAGCAAGCTACTTACCACACAGCCACTTATATATATATAAAATTTAAATAACAAGGGTGATAAATTGAATATTGATTTAATTAACATCAATTTAAAACCAGTGGCCTAGGTTTTAGGAAAACTGTATTACATGCATATATTAAGGAAAACTGTATTACATGCATATATTAATTCTTTATTTTGTATATTTTCATTTGTCTTACGCGTTCATATTCTGGTGTTTGCTCAATTTTTCTAGAGAACATTCTTTTCATTTGTGGTTGGATCGTAGGTGATCTATTTCTAGCATATTGGATGTCCACTTAGTGGTCATTCCTTCTTATACGCGAACTTCCACCATGGGTCATCACAATGCTTAAGGTAAAAATGAATTCTCGCTCTTCGGAAAATCAATCTTCTGTATTGACCGCTTTCAACCAATTGATCTGTTTTTTGTATTGAAATAACGTATCGCCACCGTGGGGGCCACTGCATCGAACACTTTGACCTATACTTCAAACTATATATCAATTATACATGAACTATATATCAACTATACATGAACTCTAAGATGTCTGACTCCGTTGTGTATTATAAATGAATTTCTTGTGTTTGACGGCATGAGCTGTCTCTTTTTATATATAACTTTTTTTGATAATAGGTTCATTTCAGGAACTGAAACATGTTATAATGTATATATAAAAATTAAAAACTGTATAATACAGCAGCATTTTCGAACTTCATTTTTTACAAATATATAATATATATACTTTTACTTGTTTCAGTATGTTTGACTGCGGCATGCTGGAGCACCGCCTTAATCGAGCAAATCGACCCTGGGACTTATCTTTTGTAAGCCCAGTACTTATTCTATCAGTCTCTTTTGCCGAACCGCTAAGTAACGGGGACATAAACACACCAGCACAATGCTAGGGGGACAAAAACAAACACACAAACACACACACATACACATATATATATATATATACATATATACAACAGGCTTCTTTCAGTTTCCGTCAACCAAATCCACTCACAAGGCATTGGTCGGCCCGGGACTATAGCAGAAGACACTTGCCCCCAAGATGCCACCCAGTGGGACTGAACCCGGAACCATGTGGTTGGTTAGCAAGCTACTTACCAACAGCCACTCCCGCGCCGATATATATATATATCTAGATATATATATATATATATATATATAATGTATAATATATATGTAGTATGTAGGTATGTAAACGTATACATATGGATGTGTGTGTATATATATGTGTGTGTATGTATGTTCATATTGGTAAGGCCCATTTTTCTTTTTCTTCTGTCACTCAATCTTGTTAACCCTTGCTTCTCTCTTATAAAAAGGTGTCACAAGAAACGCCAGAGTTCCTCCTGTTTCTTCTTTTACTGCATCAAATTTCATTCTACTCTCCACTTGTTTTCGTTTTTGCTTTTTCCTTTTCTTTTTTGCTTCATATTTCTACCCCTTTCAGTCAGTATTTTTTTTATATTTGTTTACCTGGAATTTTCTCCCTGTCCTGTGTGTGACTATTCGATATGTATCTATGTATATATCTAGCAGTTACACACAGAACAGGAATAAAATAAAATACTACATATAACATATATATAATATGGTGTATGTATGTATGTATATATTATATATATATAATATATATATATATATATATATATATAATATATATATATATATATATATATATATATATATATGTATGTATATAGAAATAGAGAGAGAAATATATATATATATACATATATATATACATATAATTAAACATATAAACGGATATATATGTGTGTGGTGTATGTATATTACGTATATATATGAATGCACATAAACATATAAAAATATATACAAATACATGTATAC
>NW_021836272.1:0-7500 GCF_006345805.1 Octopus sinensis
TTCTACTATAGCCTCGGCCCGACCAAAACTTGTGAGTGGATTTGGTAGACGGAAACTGAAAGAAGCCCGTCGTATATATGTATATATATGTATGTGCGTGAATGTTTGTGTGTCTGTATTTGTCCCCCTAGCATTGCTTGACAACCGATGCTGGTGTGTTTATGTCCCCATTACTTAGAGGTTCGGCAAAAGAGAGCGATAGAATAAGTACTGGGCTTACAAAAGAATAAGTGCCGGGGTTGAGTTGCTCGATTAAATGCGGTGCTCCAGCATGGCCGCAGTCAAAATGACTGAAACAAGTAAAAAGAGGAAAACTAGAAAATGCGGTCGGTCAGTGGTCAGTGGAGATAATTTGAAATAGGAGTGGGGATAGAGAGAGAAAGGTATTATAGTGTAAAAGATAGAGGAATGGGGAGGGGGTTAAGAGGTAGTGGAAACGCCTATGTGTAGTAGTAGCTTCTAATTATTAGACAAATATATAAAGAACTAGCAGTATCGCCCGGCGTTGCTCGGGTTTGTAAGGGAAATAACTATATAAGCATTTTTAGAGAGTTAGTTGCCTTATATAATAGCAAAAAAATGCATTAAAAATAGGAAAAAATGTTGGTAAATATTTTTTAAAATCGTAGACTCATCGTAGACGCGCGCTAATACCCAGAAGAGCTCGATTTGAATCACGACTATAAGATACCCGCTTTTGGTTAAACTGCACCGCAAAATGTAGGAGTAGTTAGGAATCTAAATCGGAGGAGACAGACAGACACACACACACACAACTTTAGTCTTATATATAAAGATAAGTTACAAATACAAATACAATCCTCGTGTATCATCGTGCCTGCATATGCAGATATATATACCCTGCATGTGTACATATGTTTATATATACCCACATGCATATATATATATATATATATATATATATATGCATACCCTAGATAGATAGATAGATAGATAGATAGATAGATAGATAGATAGATAGATAGATAGATAGAAAGAAAGAAGGATAGATAGATAAATATATATATATATTTCCCTCCCACATCCACGACACCAACCATGCTCTCCGGCTTTTCAACTCTTTCTCCTTTCCTCCCGGCTCCTCCAAAATACTTTTTACAATGGACATCCAGAGCCTCTATACCGTCATCCCTCACCACGAAGGACTGCGGGCACTTCAACACTTTCTCGACCTCCGCCGCAACCCTGAACCCAATACCTCCACACTCATTCGTCTGCCCGAACTTGTCATTTCTCTTAACTGCTTCTCGTTCTACCAACAGCTCTCGGGAGTGGCCATGGGAAAGCGAATGGGCCCCAACTATGCGAATCTGTTCGTTGGCTATGTTGAGGCCCAAATATTCTCTAGTTTCACTGCTCCCACTCCCGAACTATACGGTCGTTACATTGACGACATTATCGGTGCCACCTCAGTCTCTCGTGAACATCTAGATTCCTTCCTCTCTTTCGTTCAATCCTTCCATCCTGCCCTCCACTTCCCCTCCACTATCTCCAACACCTCTCTTTAAAAAAATCTTCTTGCTCAGGCATTGCACGATAACAACAATGTATGTATGTATGTATGTATGTATGTATGTATGTATGTATGTATGTATGTATGTATGTATGTATGTATGTATGTACATTGGGAGTAAAGGACGCCTAGCCTTTGTTAGGGCATCCTTCTAGGAGAAGGTAACACAGGTAACTGGGATAACTCCGATATAAAACCTGCGGCTCAGTGGTTATCGATGATGTTGACTTGTTCTTCCTTTCGGATTATGGCTGCTGTTGCTTAGTGAGTGGGATTGACTCAGTGCACAACCTTTCCTCACTTTAAAAAATCTTCTTGCTCAAGCATTGCACGATAACAACATTGTATGTATGTATGTATGTATGTATGTATGTATGTATGTGTATGTATGTATGTATGTAGGTATGTATGTATGTATGTATGTATGTATGTATGTATGTATGTATTTAAAGAAAGAATGGAACTAGCTTAACCTACATAAAAAGGCCGACCGGATGAATAAACTTCTATCAAAGGAACAAACAATAAATTACACTATTATCAAAATGAATGTCAGCAATTTCTAAAGTCTGCGGGTTTTAAGCTCTGAAACAATGCACCCGTTTGTATCAGGTTTCCAGCACAGGGTCTTACGAAAAGCACTTTAAGAGGACAGGTGACACGAGAGACAGATTCTGTCTGTCTGTATATATATATAATATATATATATATATATATTATATATATATATATATTATATATATATATTATATATATATATATAAAGTTATCCAAACAACAACGCGAGGACGTGGAACAAATATAGTATTATTGGACGCTCAGGAAAGAAAGAAAGAAGGAGGGTTTAAGGTTTCGAGTGGAGCTCTTCGTCGGAAACATAGGAGAAGGAAAGATCCAGAGAAGGGAAGACAGAGGAAAAAAAATCGGCAACGGTACACACGCGGCCATATATATATATATATATATATAGTTACCCCCGTACGTGTCCTAGAAAAGTGACAATGTAGAGATATTATGAATCCTTATATTCCAGATCAACAAGCATGAGAGTGAAGCTGACATCATGACCAGACGTGGCTGTATGGTAAGAATTAAAAAATTTTTATTTGGAATATTTTAATTTGAATTTTATATTTTATATTTTTTATATATTTTATTAATTAATTTTATTTCTATGTATTGGCTTATGATTTTCACCGTTTGATTTGCCTAATAGTGGTTTTGTCTCTAATTTAATATAATATTTATTTATACTATAAAATTAGATTTAATCCTAAATCTAATTTTTCCCTGTAAGTTTGGATTTACTCCCTATTATTATTATTATTTTTATTATTATTATTATTATTATTATTATTATTAATATTATTATTATTATTATTATATATATATATATATATATAATTATTATTTGAGGGAATAAAATCCAAACTTACAAGGAAAAAGAATTCAAATTAAACACCTTTTATCAATTGAAAATAAATAATTAAATTACACCATCTAGAAAATTACATATAATAGAAAAGTTAAAATTTAAATAACAATGAAATGTAAAGATTAAGTAAATTGCAAAAAAATAATTAAAATGTATATAATAGGTAGATAGATAGGTAGGTAGAAAAACATATATATATACGTATGTATGTATGTATGTATGTATGTATGTATGTATGTATGTATGTATGTATGTGTGTGTAGTATGTATGTACAGGGGTTGGACAAAATAATGGAAACACTTAGCATTATAGCATCATAATTTTGAAATATCTATAATACCGTCAAAAGCCTGTTTATTTTTATGTTTTTTTTATTTATTATTAGCGTTGCTTAATATGTTTTGCTAAAATTGCTGTTTCTTTTCAGGTATCATCAGATAAAGGTAATTAAAGTTCATTAAAATGATAGATCTATCGAACTTTCAAAGAGGTCAAATTGTTGGTGCTCGTATGGCAGGCGCTAGCGCAACGAAAACAGCCGAAATGTTTGGTGTATCAAGAAGAACTGTTTCGTAAGTAATGACAGCCTTTGAGAATAAGGAAAAAAAGACCTTCTCGTCGAAAGAAAACTAAAACTTTCAGATAGGGACCGTCGCATTCTTACACGAAGAATTGTTAGAAAGGATCACAAAAGTACAGCTCCCAAAATTACTGCAGAGCTTAATAACAACCTTGAGAACCCAGTTCCCACAAAAACTGTTCGCCGGGTGCTGCACAACGCCGGATTTCACGGGAGGGCTGCAATCAGAAAACCACTACTTTCAAATACAAATCTTGCAAAGCGTTTAGAGTGAAGTAAAAACCTACAGAATTGGTCCCTAGAGCAGTGGAAGAATTATTTTCTCAGATGAGTCATCCTTTACCTTATTTCCTACCACCGGCCGAGTATACGTGTGGAGACAGGCAAAAGGAGCATTTGACCCAGACTACCTTCTTCCAACTGTTAAACATGGAGAAGGATCTGTGATGATCTAGGGGTGGGGGCTATATCTTGAAAATTCGCCGTCCCAATGGTTTCCCTTCATGGCAGAATTAATAGTCTAGATTATTTAAGCATTTTATCTGATCAAATTCATCCCCAGATCTCAATATTTTTGAACATTTATGGTGTATTTTAGGAAAACAAGTAAGGAGTCAATATCCTCAACCACCATCACTGCAAGAACTGGGAACTGTTTTAGCTGAAGAATGGACAAAAATTCCTCGTAGAATTCAAGGTGTAATTACTGCCAAAGGCGGTCCTACCCCGTATTAAAATTAATTTGTTGGAAATTTTAAGGTGTTTCCATTATTTTGTTCGACCCCTGTATATATATATATACATACATACATACATATATATATATATACATATATATATATATATATATATATATATATATATATATATATATATATAGATATATCTATATATATATATATATATACATATATATATATATAACATATATATATATATATATAATATATATATATATATATATATATATATATAATATATATAATATATATATATATATATATTATACATATATATATATATTATATAATATATAATATATATATATATATATATATATATTATATATATATATATATATATAAAGCAATTAAGATTCAAGTCAGTTCTAATGAATTCACTTGAATGCGGTACTTAACTTAGATGCACCAGAAAACTGTTTCAATTGTTTCATACAAAGACAGGCTTTATTAAAGTTTGCAAATATTGCAGCAGATAATGCTGCAGATATTGCAAATATTGCAGCAGATATTGATTCACCTTCTCTGTGAAGCTAATAAGCTTTTTTAAAACCTATGATAAGACTGTGCATCATCATTAAAGAACTTTGGAAGTCTGTTTACAACCTGAATCTGCTTTTTATGAAATTATCTCCGATACTTCATGAGTGTAGCCTCACCCACTAAGATGTTTGGAGAACTCATATGTGTTTTAGCTGATGAGTACGGGACACTTTTATCTGTTGCAATATTTGCAACTTTAATAAAGCCTGTCTTTTATGAAATAATGTACTAAAACAATCCATTCTGTCTTAATATATATCAAGAACAATCTTACTTCGAAAGGGATGCGTGCGTTCCGTCATATAATATATTAATAAATAAAACATATGCATATATATATATACATATATGTACTACCTACCTCTACATGTATATATACATGCATATATGAGTACAGGACACCAAAAAAACGTCCATCACAATGAGAAACGAAAACATTGTTTAAGAAAAATGTCCAGTTCCTTGGGTTTGTGTCTATGTTTTCGTTTCTCATTGTGTTCGAGGTTTTTTTTTGGGGTGTCCTGTACTCATATATGCATGTATATATACATGTAGAGGTAGGTACGTACATATATGTATATATATATGCATATATTTTATTTATTAATATATATATATGTGTGTGTGTGTGTGTGTGTGTGTGTGTGTGTGTATACATATATACGAAGGAAATGAGAAAAAGAAGAAAAGAACATTTGCTTTAACACCTTTTCTTATCTTAAAAAATCATCAGTTTTGAAATTCATTTTTTTAAATTCAATTTGAGAACCTGTGTTATACAATAATTGACGCAGTTTGTTTCACCAACCAATCAGATTTCGATATATTCTCAACCCTGATTACTCATCGTCATCATCATTGTTATTATTATTATCATTGTTATTATTATTAACATTGTTATTATTACATGAAATACCACAATAAAATTTGCTTTCTATGGCTCTTAGTTACCTCAGGAGATCATATTCTTTTACTTTGTATTTCTCATAAAAGCTTTCGTTATATAAAGGTGTGAGACTCGGGGAAGATTGTCAAACGATCATCTTTGGATCGCGAGCTGCTGTCTGAATTTTATCGTTTACGAAGAGACGAAAAAGCGTTTCCAGCCATGGCCATCAAATATCTTCTGTTTGTGGTCATTTGTCTTGGCGTTGCCAGACATGCCTATGCCGTAGATTTGACACTAAAATCTGGTGAAACCAGCAATGCTGTCATCGATGCAACCATAAAGAAAATCAGAGACAATTGTATTCTGGCACAAGATTATTTTTTCCTGAAACGGTTGTCAGTGGCCCAGATGAATTCTATCGCAGCAACAACTGGTGGAATATGGAGGGTAAATACCAGATTTGCACGTATACACACATATATTATTTTTCTTTTTATTTTACCTAGTTTCAGCTCACGAGCTGTGGCCATGGTGGGGCACCGCCATTTGGAGTTGCTACATGATTTTACTTTACGAATGCTTTTTAGCAATTGCCATTTGGTGCATGAGAGAGTTCGATGCAGCTGCCCTCATCTGCACCTCCTGCCGTGAAGTTGGTTCATCTGGGACACCTGACAGGAAGAGATCCAGTTTTATTTTAAAGACATCTGTATCCACCCCATGCAGGTCTCTCAGGTTCTTCAGGAGGATATTGAAGGGCTGTGGGCATCTGAAGCCCAGGTTATCCAAGTATCTTGTCCTACATCTTGATGGCAAATTTGGAGTCCTTGGCACTATGCAGTGGCGTCCAGTTCTAGCATTTGTGTAACACTCGATGCCAAAGCTTGGACCCAATCAAATACATGCACACACGTATACACGCATACGCAAACTGATGCATATGCATCTTTGTGCATACCTTACCTGTGTGAGTTAGAATGTAAGTCTTTTTAGAAAATTGAACGATAGTTAGACACAAAGAGTATAGATAGATAGATGGATAGATGGATAGATGGATAGATGGATAGATGGATAGATGGATAGATGGATAGATGGATAGATAGAGAGATAGATAGATAGATAGATGGAGAGATAGATAGATAGATAGATAGATAGATAGATAGATAGATAGATAGATAGATAGATAGATGGATAGATAGATAGATAGATAGACAGACGGATGGATGGATGGATGGAGGATAGATAGATATAGATAGATAGATAGATAGATAGATAGATAGATAGAGAGATAGATGGATAGATAGAGAGATAGATAGAGAGATAGATAGATAGATAGATGGATAGATGGATAGATGGATAGATAGATAGATAGATAGATAGATAGATAGATAGATATATGTGTGTGTGTGTGTGGAGGCGCAATGTCCCAATGGTTAGGGCAGCGGACTCGCGGTCGTAGGATCGCGGTTTCGATTCCCGGACCAGGCGTTGTGAGTGTTTATTGAGCGAAAACACCTAAAGCTCCACGAGGCTCCGGCAGGGGGTGGGGTGATCCCTGCTGTACTCTTTCACCACTCTTTCTATCACTCTTTCTTCTGTTGGCCTGCTCGCTTAGCCAGCGGGGTGGCGTCATTTGAAGGTTAAACAATGCGAAGCGCATTGTGACCAGCGATGTGTAGCAACATCTGATAGCCTGGTCGGTCACGGTGTATGCGCATGTGTTTAAATAACTCAAGTAATTTGTACGCCTCAACCTCTTTCTCTGTATTTATCTATTT
>NW_021836272.1:12500-15000 GCF_006345805.1 Octopus sinensis
ATATATGTGTGTGTGTGTGTGTGTGTGTGTTGTGTGTGTGTGTATTTGTGTGTCTGTGTTTGTCCCCCTAGCATTGCTTGACAACCGATGCTGGTGTGTTTATGTCCCCGTCACCAAGCGGTTCGGCAAAATAGACCGATAGAATAAGTATTGGGCTTACAAAAGAATAAGTCCCGGGGTCGAGTTGCTCGATTAAAGGCGGTGCTCCAGCATGGCCGCAGTCAAATTACTGAAACAAGTAAAAGAGTATATATATGGGGTGTGGAGTGTGTGTGTGTATACACACACATATATATAAGCGCGTGTTTGTATGTTTGTATTTATGTACACATACAAACATATAGAAAACATACACACATACACAAACACAGATGTATATATATATATATATTACTCTTTACTCTTTTACTTGTTTCAGTCATTTGACTGCGGCCATGCTGGAGCACCGCCTTTAATCGAGCAACTCGACCCCGGGACTTATTCTTTTTTTTTTGTAAGACCAGTACTTATTCTATCGGTCTCTTTTGCCGAACCGCTAGATAACGGGGACATAAACCCACCAGCATCGGTTGTCAAGCAATGCTAGGGGGACAAACAAAGACACACAAACATACACGCACACACATATATATGTACATATATATATATATATATATATATATATATATATATATATATATATATATATATATATATATATATACATATATACGACGGGCTTCTTTCGGTTTCCGTCTACCAAATCTTCTCACAAGGCTTTGGTCGGCCTGAGGCTATAGTAAAAGATACTTGCCCAAGGTGCCACGCAGTGGGACTGAACCCGGAACCATGTGGTTGGTAAGCAAGCTACTTACCACACAGCCACTCCTACGCCTATATATATTGTATGTATTTTTGTACGTCTACATGTGAGTCCTTAATTCCTTAAATCCTTAAAAATGTTTTAGCCCGAATGCCGCGGCCATGCTGGGGCACCACCGCTGAGTATATAAAGATCCTCCAGAAGACTTCCAGAAACCCACACCGACGCATCACGCATTCTCACACACTTTAAACATCCTATACCAGTTAAATCGCTGAAACACGTCATCCATTATTAAACTTGGGAAATATTTCACCTGATTATATTGTAATGAAAATAAACACGTATATATATAAAATATAATATATGAATTTATATATATATAAAATATGAATCATTATATATATATATGTATATATATATATATATATATATATTATATATATATATTATATATATATATATATATATATATTATATAAAAGTGAAGTTGTGTGAGTGTCTGTCTCCTGCGATTTAGATTCCTAACTACTCCCACATTTTGCGATGCAGTTTAACCAAAACCGGGTATCTTATAGTCGCGATTCATATCGAGCCCTTCTGGTATTAGCGCGCGTCTACGATGAGTCTACGATTTAAAAAAAATTACCATCATTTTTGTCCATTTTAATGCATTTTTGTCGCTATTATAAAAGGGAAGTAACTCTCTAAAAATGTCTACGATGAGTCAACGATTTTTAAAAAAAATTACCATCATTTTTTTTCCATTTCTAATGCACTTTTTGCTATTTTTGGGCTATAACTCTCTTATATAGTTATTTCCCTTACAAACCCGAGCAACGCCGGGCGATACTGCTAGTATATATATATATATGTAAGAAAAATAAAAACGGAAAATACGCACACTTACATGGTTATGGTATAATTTTTAATGTATTTAATGTATTATAGTATATTTTTAATGGATACATTAATAATTATACTATAACCATGTAAGTGTGCGTATTTTCCGTTTTTAATTTTCTTATATACATTACAATCCACCACGTGGGGACAACCGAAATTCCTCTTTTCTGTTACTTCTATATGTATATATATATATATATATCAGGTCATCCCATAAGTTCTGTCCGACTTTACCTTTTTTTAAGTTGAATGAAATTTAATAGTATTTTAGAATGTCTCATGGAATTAAAAAATATTTTTATGCATTTGTCTACATTTAAACTAATTAAATATTATTTTACAGAATAATAGAATTAAAATTTCTTTGATTAAAACCCTTTCTAACATGGAAGTATCCAAAGAGCATTTGAGGCACATAATGCTTTATGAGTACAAAAAAGGAAACTCTACAGCCGAAGCGACTCAAAACATACACTCAGTTTATGGGGAAGAATGCTTGAATGAAAGAACTTGCAGAAGATGTCTTGCAAAATTCAAAAGTGGAGATTTCAGCCTTGAAGATGAAGATCGAACGGGACGTCCAGTTGAGTTTGATGATAAGCTCTTTGAGGCATTACTTGAAGAAAATCCTGCATTATCAGTTGAAGAATTGGCAATAAAGCTTAGTTCAAATCATACAACAGTTCATCGTCATCTTCAACAACTTGGAAACGTTCCTGAACTTGGAAAATGGTGCCTCATGAATTGTCCGAAAGCAACCGCAAATCCTGAATTGACATCTGCTCTTCTCTC
>NW_021836272.1:17500-24838 GCF_006345805.1 Octopus sinensis
GGAATCGCTGAGAGGCATTTCGCGTGAACTACGATTTGGGAGCGTTGTGTTGGCTGTAGCGAAAGAGGTTGTGTGGAGGCCTAGATTGAAAGGGCTGAAGACAATTCTTTTCTCTTTCGCCAACCCCTCATCAACTTTTATCATCAACAGAAAAGGAAAGTGTAGGTTGAAAGAGAAGTGCTGACTTCCAGTAATTTTGTTAAAAGATGAATGAATGTGGCGAAGATGGTCCATGCGCTTTTGAGTTTCCACAGCTGAGAGGGAGAGAGAGAGAGAAAGATGGGGAAAGGGTTGTTGCTGTAGTGGTCGTGGCGCTTGTGGATTTTTGTGGGGGTCTTCGTGAGTAGCCCAGTGTTGCTTGCCTCTTTTAAGCATTTCCGTTGTTATAGTTATCATTGCTATAGGATTTTTACACGACACTTTATGTAACCCCGCATTGCCCTTCGTGTTCTGTAATGCCTAATCTTATTTTCTTCGACCCTTGTGGCTAATAAAGAAATTATTATTATTATTATTGAGTGAGCGAGCAGAGCATGCCATCAAAGTGACACTGGGGTAAAATATACGAAGCCCAGCATACCCATCATGACTACCCGTCTGATAAGGGTACACCAGGCACATGCATCACAACCATATGTGCGCGACATGGTGATCTCATATCAAGATAAACAGCACATGACCTTGCAGGTGGAGCCCAGTTAGAATTTTCTTCAGATCGAGTAACCCATCCCGCTCAAAAGGTCCCTGAATAAGGGTTGTTTAAGGACGTTGAACGAAACACCCATGTTTCCAGAGGTGAATTATTCAAACCCCAAAGAATCCTTCTCAACACATGGCTATGATGCTCCCCCACTACTTCTGCTCGTGATCAGAGATGCACATATCGTCAGCCACTAAGGGACATGCTCAACTGGTTACGGTCAAACAACTGACAAGCAAATCTGTGGTATTGAGCAGAATATTTCCTGTAGCCCATCTTTTATACCAAGACAAAACAATGTACATGATAACACTTCCAATCAGTTAAGATCAGAAGCCATGAGAGCCACTGCCTGGTACTGCATCAGGGCTATTATTATTATTATTATTATTATTATTATTATTATTATTATTATTATTATCATTATCATTATCATTATTATTATTATTATTATTATTATTATTATTATTATTATTATCATTAAGACGGTGAGCTAACAGATCGTTAACACGCTGGACGAAATGCTAAGCAGTATGTCGTCTGGCGCTACTTTCTGAGTTCAAATTCCGTCGAGGTCGACTTTGCCTTTCACCCTTTCGGGGTCGATTAAATTAAGTAGCAGTTACGCACTGGGGTCGATATAATCGACTTAATCCGTTTGTTTGTCCTTGTTTGTCCTCTCTGTGTTTAGCCCCTTATTGGTAGTCGTTACGTTTAGCCCCTTATTGGTAGTCGTTACGTTCTGAGTTCAAATTACGCCGAGGTCGACTTTGCTTTTCACCATTTCGGGGTCGATTAAATTAAGTACCAGTTACGCACTGGGGTCGATATAATCGACTTAATCCGTTTGTTTGTCCTTGTTTGTCCCCTCTGTGTTTAGCCCCTCGAGGGTAGTAAAGAAATAGGTATTTCGTCTGCCGCTACGTTCTGAGTTCAAATTCCGTCTAGGTCGACTTTGCCTTTCATCCTTTCGGGGTCGATAAATTAAGTACCAGTTACGCACTGGGGTCGATATAATCGACTTAATTCGTGTGTCTGTCCTTGTTTGTCCTCTCTGTGTTTAGCCCCTCGTGGGTAGTAAAAAAATAGGTATTTTGTCTGTCGTTACGTTGTGAGTTCAAATTACGCCGAGGTCGACTTTGCCTTTCATCCTTTCGGGGTCGATTAAATAAGTACCAGTTACGCACTGGGGTCGATATAATCGACTTAATTCGTGTGTCTGTCCTTGTTTGTCCTCTCTGTGTTTAGCCCCTCGTGGTAGTAAAGAAATAGGTATTTCGTCTGTCGTTACGTTGTGAGTTCAAATTACGCCGAGGTCGACTTTGCCTTTCATCCTTTCGGGGTCGATTAAATAAGTACCAGTTACGCACTGGGGTCGATATAATCGACTTAATCCGCGTGTCTGTCCTTGTTTGTCCTCTCTGTGTTTAGCGCCTTGTTGGTAGTAAAAAAATAGGTATTTCGTTTGAAGCTACGTTCTGAGTTCAAATTATTATAATCATTATTTGGCCAGTACCTAGTGAAAAGGATAGCCAGCCATTGTTCAGATAAAATAAGAAACCAGGAGAACGAACAATTGGCCAGCGGAAACATGTCACGTTGCATACCTAGACAACCTTTATTTCTATTACTTTCATCTGGTAAAACAACTGCAAAAATATGGTAAAGGTGTGTGGTCTTGTGGTTAGGAACAAAGCACAGCGTGTGATGTCATGTGTTCTGGAGCAATGCACTTAACATTGCGCTGCACTGAGGTTATTGTGCAGCTGCTAAAACAACTGAAACCCGTTGCAAAGCAAAGAAATGCATGTGACGGTGAAATGCATGTGACGGTGGAATTTGAACTCGGAACGTAAAGACAGACGAAATACCTATTTCTTTACTGCCCACAAGGGGCTAAACACAGAGGGGACAAACAAGGACAGACAAACGGATTAAGTCGATTACATCGACCCCAGTGCGTAACTGGTACTTATTTAATCGACCCCGAAAGGATGAAAGGCAAACTCGACCTCGGCGGAACTTGAACTCAGAACGTAGCGGCAGACGAAATACAGCGAAGCATTTCGCCTGGCGTGCTAACGATTCTACTAGCTCGCCGCCTAACTAGCTCGCCGCCTTAATTAGCTCGCCTCCTTAATTAGCTGGCTGCCTTCTGTACGGGTTCTTTACAGTTTCCGTCTACTATAGACGCTCACAAGGTGTCAATCGCCCCTAGCATATACCAGAAGATATTTGCCCAAGTTGCCATATAGTGGGACCGAACCTGAAATCATATGGTTGTAAAATGAGCTTCTTAACCCCACACTCATCCCTGTCTGGTTAAAGCAGCGACATTTTAAAATATCGAGCATTATTCCCGCTTTGAAGATTTTAATTGTAAAACAGTCGCGAGCCTTCTGAATATGCAATTCCCTACATAGTACATCCCTGGCCTCTTATTAACTAGTCAATTGTTTTCATAGTATCTCTCATAATTGCATTGAATAATTGGACTAGCTTTCCGTCTGCGCACGGGAGCCAGGTGTGCCAGAAAATTGGCACACCTTAATAGGGGACTTCCGCTTACGAGCTTTCGTCTGTGTCATCTTTAGGTTCGTTATTGTGATGTTTTTCTCTGCTTGTTCGTGTAGGTTTTGGTAGGTTCCTTCTGTGCGTCTAATTCAGCCTGCATTTTCATTGAATATCTTTTCATCATTCCAGATATTTTCTTAAAGGAATTCACACTTTTTGCATGGGAGGGGGCCTTCAACCATTATTTTCTCCTTCCCTATTTCTCTGCAGAATGTTTTCTCATTGAATGTGAACACTTAATTTAGTCGACCCCGAAAGGATGAAAGGCAAAGTCGACCTCGGCGGAATTTGAACTCAGAACGTAACGGCAGACGAAATACAGCGAAGCGTTTCTCCCGACGTGCTAACGTTTCTGTTTGCTCGCTGCCTTAATTAGCTCGCCGCCTTAATTAGCTCGCCGCATTAATTAGCTCGCCACCTACATTAGCTCGCCTCCTTAACTAGCTCGTCGCCTTAACTAGCTCGCCACCTTAATTAGCTCGCCTCCTTAATTAGCTCGCCGCCTTAACTAGCTCGCCACCTTGTAAATCTTGTTTTCTCTTCTCAAATCTTCATATTCTTGGAACTTTTCCTTGAACCTTCTGCTGCAGTGTTTCTTTTGCTGAAATCAGTTCTTCTCTTGGTGAGAATCTTGTTTTCTCTTCATCTTTCTGCGTTTTCCGGATTTTTCTCTTCATATTTCTGCTTTTCCTGGATTTACATCGTTCCACAGAATAGTTTATTCAATGTTGATATTTCACCAAGGCCCAAAGCTGGCAGACACGTTAGCACGCCGGGCGAAATGCTTAGGGGTATTTCGTCTGCCGCTACGTTCTGAGTTCAAATTCCGCCGAGGTCGACTTTGCTTTTCATCCTTTCAGGGTCGAGTAAATAAGTACCAGTTACGCACTGGGGTCGATATAATCGATTTAATCCGTTTATCTGTCCTTGTTTGTCCCCTCTATGTTTAGCCCCTTGTGGGCAGTAAAGAAATAGGTATTTCGTCTGTCTTTACGTTCTGAGTTCAAATTCCACCGAGGTCAACTTTGCCTTTCATTCTTTCAGGGTCGAGTAAATAAGTACCAGTTACGCACTGGCGTCGATATAATCGACTTAATCCGTTTCTCTTTCCTTGTTTGTCCCCTCTGTGTTTAGCCCCTTGTGGGCAGTAAAGAAATAGGTATTTCGTCTGTCTTTACGTTCTGAGTTCAAATTCCACCGAGGTCAACTTTGCCTTTCATCCTTTCAGGGTCGAGTAAATAAGTACCAGTTACGCAATGGCGTCGATATAATCGACTTAATCCGTTTGTCTGTCCTTGTTTGTCCCCTCTGTGTTTAGCCCTTTGTGGGTAGTAAAGAAATAGGTATTTCGTCTGTCTTTACGTTCCGAGTTCAAATTCCACCGAGGTCGACTTTGCCTTTCATCCCTTTCGACTGGACCCTTCTCCAAATATTTCGCTCCTTCTGCTTAGAATAGAAAAGAATATTGATATTTCATGTCTCATTATTTCAATCTCTTTTTCAATTTTACTTTTCCAGTTTCGAATTTGTCTCAAGTTGGTATTTCTTTGTTACATGCATTTCTTTGCTTTGCAACGGGTTTCAGTTGTTTTAGCAGCTGCACAATAACCTCAGTGCAGCGCAATATTAAGTGCATTGCTCCAGAACACATGACATCACACGCTGTGCTTTGTTCCTAACCACAAGACCACACACCTTTACTCTTTATAAAATATTAACAATAATACAGCAATGCAAGGCGCAATGTGCCAGACAACTACTTTCCGGTTCGCTATAAACACCCCCCCCCCATATTTTTGCAGTTGTTTTACCAGATGAAAGTAATAGAAATAAAGGTTGTCTAGGTATGCAACGTGACATGTTTCCGCTGGCCAATTGTTCGTTCTCCTGGTTTCTTATTTTATCTGAACAATGGCTGGCTATCCTTTTCACTAGGTACTGGCCAAATAATGATTATAATAATTTGAACTTAGAACGTAGCTTCAAACGAAATACCTATTTTTTTACTACCAACAAGGCGCTAAACACAGAGAGGACAAACAAGGACAGACACGCGGATTAAGTCGATTATATCGACCCCAGTGCGTAACTGGTACTTAATTTAATCGACCCCGAAACGATGAAAGGCGAAGTCGACCTCGGCGTAATTTGAACTCAGAACGTAACGGCAGATGAAATACCTATTTCTTTACTGCCCACAAGGGGCTAAACACAGAGAGGACAAACAAGGACAGACAAACGGATTGGCATATACTAGAACATATTTGCCCAAGGTGCCATATAGTGGGACCGAACCTGAAATCATATGGTTGTAAAATGAGCTTCTTAACCCCACACTCATCCCTGTATGGTTAAAGCAGCGACTTTTTAAAATATCGAGCATTATTCCCGCTTTGGAGATTTTAATTGTAAAACAATCGTGAGCCTTCTGAATATGCAACTCCCTACATAGTACATCCTTGGCCTCTCTTGCCCCTTTGTAAGCCGACATGTTTATTTTAGGGCGCTACTGTCCATGTTAAGTACCGCTGGGTTTGATTTGTTAGACGAATACCCTTTAACGAGGTGCTCTAACATGGCCGCAATCCCATAACTGAAAGAAGTAAATGAAAAAAGTATTTGTTGTATTTAGGAATGGTCACTTTGCCAGTTTAGCCAATAAAAACACACACACTATATATTTGGTGTTACTTTGCTTCAGCGTTATTTATTTTTTACATTAATCTTAATTTTACTTCGGCCAGAGTTCTTTCGTCACACTCCTGTGACCGCATCAGTGGTCCTTTGTTTTCTTCTTTCTTATTTGTGTGTCTCTCCTTACTAACCGTCAGTCATTTTAATTAATTTCCAGTGTACTCTCTCAAGGATATGCCTAGCATGGACCCCTTCATGGCCCTTTGCGTCGTATGGCATCATCCAGCTTTGTTTCAAGCACACCCTTCACCGAGGTAAATACCAACAAGTCTGCTCTTATTCCCTTCGAGATTTCATTTTCCAAATCTCGGTGCATATTCATTGTGTTCCCGTAAATAGAATACTGCTTTAGCTCGTCGAGCGGAGGGAACGATGTGATCGCAGAGTAGCGATGGCACAAGATCCGTTAGGGTGGTCATGTCGTCGCAAGTTCAACAGACAAAATGAGGAACCGTACAGTTGTTGAGTTGTATCCAGGAGATCGGGAAAATATCACTTGGAATGCCTCCACGACGAAAGAAAGAAAATTTAATCAAGCCATTTCGGTCAAGGTGGAAAAGAATGGCACAATCGAATTGGAAGCGCATTGGAAGCGCATTGTGGCCAGCGATGTAAAACAGCATGTGATGATCCGGTCGATCACCACTCTTCACCACCACCACTGCCATTTGGTTTGTGTTACAATATTTCTTGACTGTGGGCTCTGAGTTCCATTCCTGCTGAGGTCAATTTCTCCTTTCACTCTTTCGGGGATTCATAAATAAAATAAAACTTCGGTGGTAGATAAGTGGTATTGTTAGGGTCTCGTGTAGGAAAGTTTGGTTGGCGTCTGTTGCGGTACTCGAGATTTAGAGTTCCAATCCAACCTCATGAGATAACAGATAAGAATAATAATAATGATGTACGACACAGAAACAAATAATAATAATATTAAATTATTAAAACAAATAATAATAATGATATGCAACACAAAAACAAATAATAATAATAATATTAAATTATTAAAACAAATAATAATAATGATATGCAACACAAAAAAAAATAATAATAATATTAAATTATTAAAACAAATGATAATAATGATATGCAACACAAAAACAAATAATAATAATAATATTAAATTATTAAAACAAATAATAATAATGATATGCAACACAAAAAAAAATAATAATAATATTAAATTATTAAAACAAATGATAATAATGATATGCAACACAAAAAAAAATAATAATAATATTAAATTATTAAAACAAATAATAATAATGATATGCAACACAAAAAAAAATAATAATAATATTAAATTATTAAAACAAATAATAATAATGATATGCAACACAAAAACAAATAATAATAATAATATTAAATTATTA
>NW_021836273.1:7500-10000 GCF_006345805.1 Octopus sinensis
GCAAGAGGACTTCCAGATACCGCAGTATTTCGTTTTTAAGACCTTTTTTCTCGTTTATAAAATAGAAATGTTATTGTGAGGTATACTTGCCATCTCAATATGGCTAACCACTAAGGGTGGGTGTTACTGTAGCTTGTAGCCCCAGGAGAACATCGTCTCCAGCTGGCTATACGCCCACTTTCTGTGCCCTTATGGTATTTGCAAAGGGAGGTCATCCTTCCCTCGTCAACGTAAGTGATACGCACGGACTGCAGTTTCTAGGTTTTGACCTGTCCTCAGCGTACGACAATCACCGGTTTTCGATGAAAGGGGTCCCAATGCAAATACTTATACTCTTTACTCTTTTACTTGTTTCAGTCATTTGACTGCGGCCATGCTGGAGCACCGCCTTTAGTCGAGCAAATCGACCCCGGGATTTATTCTTTGTAAGCCCAGTACTTATTCTATCAATCTCTTTTGCCGAACCGCTAAGTTACGGGGACGTAAACACACCAGCATCGGTTGTCAAGCAATGCTAGGGGGACAAACACAGACACACAAACACACACACACACATACATATATACATATATACATATATACGACAGGCTTCTTTCAGTTTCCGTCTACCAAATCCACTCACAAGGCATTAGTCGGCCCGGAGCTATAGCAGAAGACACTTGCCTAAGATGCCACGCAGTGGGACTGAACCCGGAACCATGTGGTTGGTTAGCAAGCTACTTACCACACAGCCACTCCTGCGCCTATATCGTTTTTCCAGTAACTTTTCCTCACTGATCTCTGAAAACTGTATGCAAGCAATAAATCTCTCAATGAGAGATATTCAGTAACAGTTCTGGGTTATTACCAGAAACCAGTCCACAGATGTTATTTTACGCTTGATCGGAGTATTGAACTCCCTGTTCGAAAATATAGGGTCACAGCTGGAAACGATGTTTCCTGGGGCTAAACAACAGTAACATGCATACATTATATATACACAGACTCTCTCTCTCACACACACACATACACATACACACATATATATATATAGACTAGCAGTATCGCCCGGCGTTGCTCGGATTTGTAAGGGAAATAACTATAAAGCATTTTTAGATAGTTATAGCCATATAGCGAAAAAAAAAAAAAAAAATGGGAAAAAAAATGATAGTAAATTTTTTTGAGAGTTAAAAAGGTGGAGTTGCGTCCCTAGACAGTATGTGGTTGTGTTTCTGATTCCGACCCCATGTCGAATTTATCGATTTTTTTCAGAACTGGGGGAACTTTTCAAAATTTTTTCGCTTGCGTTAGTTTGAATTATTTGACATGGGCTATGTGTGTGTCAAGTTTCATCAGAATCGGTTGAAAGCCGTGGTCAGGGTGAGGGTACAAGCAAACAGACACACAGAAACACACACAGAAAAACTGCCGTTTATATATAGAGAGATAAATACAAACACACACTCACGTACATATACAGTACGGGGTCACATAGTAACACACATACACGAATATGTCTATCCATATCACGTACATCGATGTACAACTTTCTAATATATATGTCACGATGAGAAAAAACATCTTTGCTCTGTTTAACATTTGTTTAATTTCATGATTTCAAATAAATCAACCATTGCTATTTGCGGGGAGGGAAGCACTCCGTCGGTTACGACGATGAGGGTTCCGGTTGATCCGAATCAACGGAACAGCCTGCTCGTTAAATTAACGCGTAAGTGGCTGTGCACTCCACAGACACGTGTACCCTTAACGTAGTTCTTGGGGATATTCAGCGTGACACAGAGAGTGACAAGGCCGGCCCTTTGAAATACAGGTACAACAGAAACAGGAAGTAAGAGTGAGAGAAAGTTGTGGTGAAAGAGTACAGCAGGGATCACCACCATCCCTGCCGGAGCCTCGTGGAGCTTTAGGTGTTTTCGCTCAATAAACACTCACAACGCCCTGTCTGGGAATCGAAACCGCGATCCTATGACCGCGAGTCCGCTGCCCTAACCACTGAGCCATTGCGCCTCCACCATTGCTATTTGACATAACCTTTGACAGCACAGCCACATTATGTTGGTAAATAGACTTTACTTTTCTCTTTTGTATTTACTGACATAGTCAAGTACAAATATAAATGATGAACATGTGAATTTAATACTCCGAGTGGTCAAGCAGGAGTTTCCGATGCACTTTGCCCATGCTTGTACTCGTTTATTTATCCCATTACTCTTTTTACTCTTTTTTACTTGTTTCAGTCATTTGACTGCAAGCTATGCTGGAGCACTGCCTTTGGTCGAGCAAATCGACCCCAGGACTTATTCTTTTGTAAGTCTAGTACTTATTCTATCGGTCTCTTTTGCCGAACCGCTAAGTTACGGGGTGAATGTATGTATTGTGGAGGAGCGTGGCTTAGTGGTAAGGGTGTCAGCATCGTGATCGTAAGATTGTGGTTTCGATTCCTGGACCGGGTGACGCGTTGTGTTCTTGAGCAAAACATATGTATGCGCAGGTTTCGAAG
>NW_021836273.1:12500-27841 GCF_006345805.1 Octopus sinensis
GTTCTTCTCTAATTTATATACTTGTTTTATATATTGTGAAATTTAATTTAGTATTACAAAATTGATTTTTTCCTTGTAAGTTTGGAATCAAATTCCCTAATATTATTTTATATATATATATATATATATATATATATATATATATATAATATATATATATATATATATATATAGATAGATAGTATGATAGATAGATAGATAGATAGATAGATAGATAGATAGATAGATAGATAGATAGATAGATAGATGTGTGTGCACGTGTGTGTTTGTGTTCGTGAAGTGTGTTTGTTCGCCTCATCACCACTTAACAACCGGCATTGGTGTGTTTATGTACCCGCAACTTAGTGGTTTGGTAAAAAGGGCCAATAGTATAAGTACTAGGCTTAAAAAAGTAAGTCCAGAGGTGGATTTGTTCGACTAAAACTCCTCGAAGTGGGGCCCCAGCATGGCTACACGCAGATGAATATATATGTATATATATATATATATATATCACAATCAAGGAATGGCCATAATAGGCCTTCACCCACTTATTTCTAGTGGGTGAAGGCCTATTATAGCCATTCCTTGATTGTGATGTTGTGAACTTATAAATGGTCTATGACTATTTAATTTTTCCCACTTAGGCGCTGGTGGCAAATAAATTCTACGAAATTTTTGCCACCCTATATGGATTAAATATATATATATATATATAATATATATATATATATATATATATATATATGTGTTGTGTGTGTGTGTGGTGTGTGTGTGTGTGTGTGTGTGTGTGTGTGTGTGTGGTTTAGGGCGCAGGACTCGCGGTCGAGGGATCGCGGTTTCGATTCCCAGACCGGGCGTTGTGTGTGTTTATTGAGCGAAAACACCTAAAAAAGCTCCACGAGGTCCGGCAGGGGGTGGTGATCCCTGCTGTGTACTCTTTCACCACTCTTTCTCCCACTTTCTTCTGTTGGCCTGCTCGCTTAGCCAGCGGGTGGTGGCGTTCGTTCGAAGGCTAAAACAATGCGACGCATTGTGACCAGCGATGTGTAGCAACATCTGATGGTCTGGTCATATATATACATATATGTATATGTATATATATATATATATATATATATATATATATATATATAACTTTCTCGTGTACGTGGAAACATATACCTATATATATATGGCGAGCTGGCAGAAACGTTAGCACACCGGGCGAAATCGTAGCCGTATTTCATCTTGTCCTTACGTTCCGAGTTCAAGTTCCGCCGAGGTCGACTTTGCCTTTCATCCTTTCGGGTCGATCGATATATTAAGTACCATACGCACTGGGTCGATGTAATCGACTTAATCTCTTTGTCTGTCTTTGTTTGTCCTCTTCTGTGTTTTGGCCCCTTGTGGGTAGTAAAGAAAAAAAAAAAAATATATATATATATTATATAAAAATATATATATATATATAAAAATATATTATATATATATGTATGTAGATGTATGTATGTATGAATGTATGTATGTATGTATGTATGTATATTAGACATCCACGTGATAGACATCATAATATAACGATAGATAAACCAATCACCGGGAATTATTATCTCCCTTTCACTCGCACGCTCTCATACTTCTACCCTCGATCACCCACCCTCTAAATCCCTCACTCTCTCTCTCTCTCTCTCTTTCTCTCTCTCTCTTCCCAACCTTTCGATCTATGGCTACAGTAATGATATAAACATTATATTCGCCTTCAAATAACATTAGATCCATGCCTCCGCGATATCATTTATCTCACTCAAGGCAAGTCTTTAAAGGCGCGAGATTAAATTTCGGAAACCATTAATTCCATCCCGACATTTCATATTTGTTTGACATAATTTAATATACGGTTTTCATTTCCATGACACGTATAGTGGTATAACACTAAAACCAGTTAATATATTATATTTCATCATTTCAAAAATAAAACTTGATACTTGGATGTGTGCCGGTGAAGGAGAAAGAATTGATTTTATGCAGATTCCATCGTTGGCATGGACATAGTCAAAGGTTATGTCAAATAGCAATGGTTGATTTATTTGAAATCATGAAATTAAACAAACGTTAAACAGAGCAAAGATGTTTTTTTCTCATCGTGACATATATATTAGAAAGTTGTACATCGATGTACGTGATATGGATAGACATATTCGTGTATGTGTGTTACTATGTGACCCCGTACTGTATATGTACGTGAGTGTGTGTTTGTATTTATCTCTATATATATATGTGTGTGTTGTGTGTGTGTGTGTGTGTGAGAGAGAGAGAGAGAGAGTGTGTGTGTATATATAATGTATGCATGTATAGATGATAAATGAATGGAATCCATATGTGAATATACATGTCTATATTTACATCCACGCGCGTGAACTGAGATGTGTGATCGATAAAATAAGGTGATATGAAATATTTTCTGAACGATCACACCTATGATTTACGTGTGTGAAATTCGGAATGAACAACCAACTGTGCTTTGCGTGTATGCGTATGTGATATATATATATATATGTATATATATATATATATATCCTTAAATCCTTAAATCCTTAAAAATGTTTTAGCCCGAAGGCCGCGGCCATGCTGGGGCACCACCGCTGAATGAGCCAACACTAGTTTGTGAATCCACCTCTGATACTGGCACTTGATCAACAAGGGAGTTCGATGCTGCTGCCCGCATCCGTGTCTCCTGTCGTGAGGTAGGTTCATCATGGGACTCCCAACAAGAAGAGATCCAGTTTAGTTTTAAAGAAACCCACATCCAACCACCATGTAAGTCTCTCAGGCATTTAGGGAGGATGTTTGAAAGCTGTGGTCCTCTGAAACCCAAGCTGTTGCAGTATCTGGACCTGTATTTGATGGTGATGTTGGAATCCTTGGCACCACGCAGCGGCGCCCCGTTCTGTGGTTGGAGTAACTTGAATGCCAAAGTGTTTGGATAAGACCCTCCAGGATTTTCCAGATGTATATTACTGCATATCTCTCCCGCCCTCCGCTCCAGGGAGAAGAGGTTTAATACCCCTTCAGTCTTTCCCAGTAGCTGACATTTTGCATTGAGACGATTTTTCTTTGTGTAGCTTCTCTGAGTTGCTTCGAGTTCTGCTGTTTGTTTTTATATTGTGTGGTGACCAAGTTGGGAGCAGTAGTCCAAGCGGCTGAGGACAATGTTTTCCATAGGACCATCAGTGTCTCCTTCTCTCTTGTTCTGAAAGTTCGGAGAATCCATCCAGCTAGCCGTCTGCATTTTATCACCAGATTAGCAATATGCATTTGGAAAGATGCATCATTGCTCATGTCAATGCCCAGGTCACGCACTGATTTTGACTCAGGGATTGCATTCTTCTTCCTGGGCCAGTGTATCCAGTCTTTCATTTACCTTTGTGTGCCAGTAGCGCAGGGCCTGGAACTTACCTGCATTAAACTGCATGTTGTTGTCCTCAGCCCACCTGTATATTGTGTCCAGCTCATGTTGCAGATGCGCATATTTTCAGGGTTCTGTATTGCGTGGGGAGACCTTTGTGTCATCTGCATAGCTAGCAAGGGTGGTCATCGTAGCAACTGAAGGCATGTCTGAAAGGGCCACTATGAACATCAGTGGCCCCAAGACAGTGCCCTGTGGGACACCGCTTGTTATATATATATATATACCAATACACAGACATAAGTATACATGTATATATATATATGTATGTTCTTTTTTCTTTTTATTTGTTTCACTCCTTTGAATGTGGCCATGCTGGAGCAAATCGACCCCAGGACTTATTCTTTGTAAGCCTAGTACTTATTCTATCGGTTTTCAAGCGATGTTGGTGGGACAAACACAGACACACAAACATATACATACACACACCAGCACACACCACACACACACACACACACACACACACACACATATATATATATATATATATATATATACATATATACGATGGGCTTCTTTCTGTTTCCGTCTACCAAATCTACTCACAAGGCTTTGGTCGGCCCGAGACTATAGTAGAAAACACTTGCCTATATATATATATAATATATAAAATTCAGAAACGAACTAAAAGTAGCGCTAGTGTTGTAAACTTTATCGACCGTACTTTAGTGCCTGAGGGAGGACTCCCTCAGTGTCTCTATAATTTTCAAGTATTTTAAGACACAAGGCAATGAGGTGTCATCTTTTAGGCGCTATCGGCAGTTAAGCGACGAATAAGCAGAAAACACTGAGAATGTGCGGTCGTTAAGATATATGCATGTGTGTGTGTGTGTGTGTGTGTGTACGTGTGTGTGTGTGTGTGTGTGTTGCGTGCGCGTGATGTTCAATCGTTAATCCCAACACTTTTTTCTCTCTCCACTCCATATTTTTCTCTCATATTTTTCTGTTCAAGTGCGTAGGCTCGAAACGCCACATATATACTCTCTTTTACTCTTTTACTTGTTTCAGTCATTTGACTGCGGCCATGCTGGAGCACCGCCTTTTAGTCGAGCAAATCGACCCCGGGACTTATTCTTTGTAAGCCAAGTACTTATTCTATCGGTCTCATTTGCCGAACCGCTAAGTAACGGGGACGTAAACACACCAGCATCGGTTGACAAGCAATGCTAGGGGGACAAACACAGACACACAAACATATACACACACACTTATATACATATATACATATATACGACAGGCTTCTTTCAGTATCCGTCTACCAAATCCACTCACAAGGCTTTGGTCGGCTCGGGGCTATAGCAGAAGACACTTGCCCAAGATGCCACGCAGTGGGACTGAACCCGGAACCATGTGGCTGGTTAGCAAGCTACTTACCACACAGCCACTCCTGCGCCATATATATATATATATATGAAAAGAGCTTTTCTTTTGTATATGCTATACTAAGTTTAAATACACAAATAAGTTCAAGTATTCCGTGAAGCATTTCCTATTTATCATATATTGTTATTAACTTCTTACAATGTATTTGAATCAGTAATGTTCCTAAATCCACATGCAACGTTTCTAGATCATCACAGTCTGATTTTCGATTTTCAATAATTGAATTGAATATATTTGGCGTTAGAATTGTTTCTGTTATTCTGATTGAAATCGTGTAATACTTTCCTGCCAAACGCTTGTTTGACTGCTAGTAGTCAATTGTTTTTATGTATACTCTTTACTCTTTTACTTGTTTCAGTCATTTGACTGCGGCTATGCTGGAGCACCGCCTTTTAATCGAGCAAATCGACCACGGGACTTATTCTTTTGTAAGCCCAGTACTTATTCTATCTGTCTCTTTTGCCGAACCGCAAAAGTAACGGGGACCTAAACATACCAGCATCGGTTGTCAAGCAATGCTAGGGGGACAAACACAGACACACAACACACGCACGCATATATATATGTACATATATACGACGGGCTTCTTTCAGTTTCCGTCTACCAAATCCACTCACAAGGCATTGGTCGGCCCGAGGCTATAGTAGAAGACACTTGCCCAAGGTGCCACGCAGTGGGACTGAACCCGGAACCATGTGGTTGGTAAACAAGCTACTTACCACACAGATACTCCTGCGTGGTATATATCCAATTGTTAATTTATTTATGTGTGTGTTTACGGGTTTATTTTAGAATTGTACTGCGATATGAATACATTTTCCGTAATCAATTTTTACGTGGAATTCTGTAAAATATTTTCCACAAATATTTTCCTATCTGTGGAGGCGCAATGGCCTAGTGGTTAGGGCAGCGGACTCGCAGTCGGAGTATCGCGGTTTCGATTCCCAGATAGGGTACTGTGTGTGTGTTTATTGAGCGAAAACACCTAAAGCCCCACGAAGCTCCGGCAGGGGGTTGGGGGTGGCGGCTGTTGTACTCTGTTGTACTCTTTTGCCACAGCTTTCTCTCACTGTTTCTTCCTGTCTCTTGAGTAACACTGCGATGAACTGGGGTCCCGTCCAGCTGTTGTACTCTTTTGCCACAGCTTTCTCTCACTGTTTCTTCCTGTCTCTTGAGTAACACTGCGATGAACTGGCGTCCCGTCCAGCTGGTGGGGGTGGGACACATACGCCATAGAAACCGGGAAACCGTGCCCATGAGTCTGGCTAGGCTTCAAAAGGGCGCATAAATAAATAATAAATTTTCCTATCTAATTTTGTTTTCTTGTGTGTACTGCAAATTTGTACAATAACCACGTGTTGCAAGTGCATGAGAAAGGCCGCATGAAATCAATTAATATGAGGAAGCACTCCGTCGGTTACGACGATGAGGGTTCCGGTTGATCCGATCAACGGAACAGCCTGCTCGTGAAATTAACGTGTAAGTGGCTGAGCACTCCACAGACACGTGCACCCTTAACGTAGTTCTCGGAGATATTCAGCGTGACACAGAGAGTGACAAGGCCGGCCCTTTGAAATACAGGTACAACAGAAACAGGAAGTAAGAGTGAGAGAAAGTTGTGGTGAAAGAGTACAGCAGGGATCACCACCATCTCCTGTCGGATCCTCGTGGAGCTTTAGGTGTTTTCGCTCAATAAACACTCACAACGCCCGGTCTGGGAATCGAAACTGCGATCCTACGACCGCGAGTCCGCTGCCCTAACCACTGGGCCATTGCGCCTCCAATTAATATGTAAGACACACCACAACCTCGAAACATATTAAGCTCATTCTTTTTTAAAATGAGCCTGTATAGGTCTAGAAACATCGGAAATTTATTCTGAAAATCTACTGTACAAAGGCAACAGTAAAGCAGCTAATAAAAATAATTATAAAATCTAAAATAAATATTCCGTTGTGTCTGGGGAGAGTCATTTTCTTTTTGTGCCTTACAATGTAACACACTCACCGGTAAAATTTCCTCTTATTTCATATTTTTATTCTCCTAAAATTTTTGTTGCGTCTTTGAACATTTTCAATAGTCTTGAGTCTGTTCGTTATTTACACCGCGTTCCCTTTTGTTTGTTTGTTTGTGCGCATGTGTGTGGGTAGAAAAAGTAAAACATTGAACACAGTCGTGTATTTAACGAAACACGTATGTGTATGTACATCTTTGCTTAACTCTCAAACGAGGATGTTTATTCCTAATAGATGGATTCTCTTTGATTGTTTATTAAGCTAATCATGGCTAACTCGAAGATAAACAGCAAAAACAGCGCAAATGCAGAAGCTTTGAGAAATTAATGAATATTTATGTGCATTTACAAGGACTGCAGCAGATTACATACGCCATGTTGTTTATATGCTAAAGCAGATTTATATAAACTTCTCACAATGGAGACACGCTATATAAGACAATAATAATTTTCGCAACGCATTAAGATTTCTTAACAACGAAATATCATATCACGTGTCACTAGTCATGTGTCTAATTGTTTGGACATGTAATCAGACCCCAAATATATTTCACAGCTAAATAATCGTAATAATTTATCAACATTGACTATATATGTCGACAACAAATTAAAAATTGGCTACAAACAGTCTGGAAAATTCTATTCAAGATATATAATGTCATCAGATTGTTTTTCTTGTTTTGTTGTAGGTTAACTCTTGCCAATATTAAGCAGTTTTGGTTTATGTTTTAATTTAAATTGTTGTTATTAAATCTAGTAAATAGGCAAAATCATGAACCATAAAGTTGTATTTTAATGATGGCGTGGTTGTGTAAGATGTTTGCTTCCCAACCACAAATGTTCCGGCGTCAGTCGCAATGCGAGGCACCTTGGGCAAGACTCTTCTACTAAAGCCATGTGAGTGTATTCGCGAAGTATATTAATGTAGTTTGGATGGAAGCACTCCGTCGGTTACGACGACGAGGGTTCCGGTTGATCCGAATCAACGGAACAGCTTGCTCGTGAAATTAACGTGTAAGTGGCTGAGCACTCCACAGACACGTGTACCCTTAACGTAGTTCTCGGGGATATTCAGCGTGACACAGAGAGTGACAAGGCCGGGCCCTTTGAAATACAGGTACAACAGAAACAGGAAGTAAGAGTCGAGAGAAAGTTTGTGTGAAATAGTACAGCAGGGATCACCACCATCACTGCCGGAGCCTCGTGGAGCTTTAGGTGTTTTCGCTCAATAAACACTCACAATGCCCGGTGTGGGAATCGAAACCGCGATCCTATGACCGCGAGTCCGCTGCCCTAACCACTGGGCCATTGCGCCTCCATTAATGTAGTTTAGAGATATATACAAAGCAAAATTTTTTATATATTAATGATCTAGGTGGAAATAGCACAGAAGTAAGTGTATGACGTTTCAATTTAAGAGGGAATTTGATAAAAAAGTTTTATAAAGAAAATATTACTGGGTTGATGTATCTCATCTGATTTAATATCAGTAAAAATTAGAAGTAAAAACAGTTATTCTTTTGTCTGCCCCCAGACAGAACATAAACTGTTTTTACTTCAGGTTTTTATAATTTTTACTGATATTTGATGAGATGAGATACATAGAAATTGGTAATATTTACTTTATATAATTTTTAAAAACCATTTTTATTAAATTCCCTCTTAAATTGAAATGTCTTATACTGTACTTTATTCAACAACGATATGTTTATATATATATTATATTAAATTAGAGATAAAACCACTATTAGGCAAATCATACAAAGAAAAACTTAAGCCAATACATAAGATTAATTAATTTATATTATTTTAAATATATCAAAATTATTAAAAAAAGATAATTAGTATAAAATTGGATACAATCCTAAATCTGATTTTTCCCTGTAAGTTTGGATTTATTCCCTAATATTTTATTATATATATATATATATATATATATGTGTGTGTGTGTGTGTGTGTGTGTGTGTGTGTGTGTGTGTGTGTGTGTGTCTGTGTGTGTCTGTATCTTTGTTTCTCCCCCAACCTGTTAGTGTGTTTAACAAACGGTATTAGTTCGTTTAGGTCACCGAAATGTAACGTTTCCAAAAAAAGACCGATTGAATAAGTGATAGGCTTAAGTAATGTCTCGAGGGCGACTGGTTCGATTAAAATCCTTCGAAGCACTATTCCAGTATGGCCAAAGTCAAATGAATAAGACAAGTAAAAGAATAAAATGATATGAAAGACACAATGCCGTTACTTTCTAAGAATTCAGAATTTTAAGGTAAAACATGCATACACATACACATACATACACACATACATGCACACACATGACTACACATACATACATGCACACACATGACTACACATACATACATGCACACACATGACTACACATACATACATGCATACATACATAAATAAACATACAGATGTAAATATGTATGTGCTAATGTATGAGTCTATCTATCTATCTATCTATCTATCTATCTATATCTATCTATCTATCTATCTATCTATCTATCTATCTGTCCTGTCTGTCTGTCTTCTGTGTCTATCTCTCTATCTATCTACCTATCTACCTATCTATCTGTCAGTCTGTCTGTCTGTATATCTATTTACCTATCTATCTATCTATCTATCTATCTATCTATCTATCTATTTCTCATCTATCTATCTATCTATCTATCTATCTATCTATCTATCTATCTATCTATCTATCTATCTACCTATCTATCTGTCAGTCTATCTATCTATCTGCCTATATTGTCATAAAGGTAATAAATAAAATACACACGCATACATAACACATACATACATATGTAACATAACATGCATAACATAACATGCACACACACACATACACACACACACACTTATATACGTACACGCATACAGACATACATCTTCATTACAAGGTGTCATGGTTTCTCATCTCTATTTCGTCTTTTGCACTCATTGTTATACTATTTAGCAGATAAAAGGGAGGTAACTGCCAACTACCGTGTTGCTATTGATGACTAAGAATGGAGATAAATATATGACATACTGGATAAAGGAAGTTGAGAGGAAAAAAAAAGAAAAGAAAAAGAGTTCCTATAGCAACCACATCTGCTGCGAAGTTTCCATGAAGAAATATTGGCAGCTGCGTCTGCTGCTGCCTGCTTTTGCTGTTTGTGCATCCGCTGCTGCCTCTGTTGCACTGTCAGCGAAGAAGATTGTGAAATCTCCTTCAAAACATGTCCTGCGTTGTTATAAAGAATGGATGCGTTCGATAATGTGTGCCCGGGCAAAAAAGGAAACGGGATAGTCAATATTATAACACATTTGATCATTGATTTGATCGATCAGAGCTGACCTCGAGATAAGTAATAACAATGAAAAAAAAAAAAGAAAGCGAAACCAGAATTTGTTGCTGTTTGTTTGTTTGTTTGTTTGTTTGTTTGTTTGTTGAGCGAAGCGGTCTTCGTGGGAGAAGTTCGAAACGTGGACTTCTTTGCTATTCGTAAGACCCCGCAGAAGAGAAAGCAGGTGAACCAACCCCCCGACAGTGAGAGCATCGACGGATGGATGAATGCGCATCCAGGCTCAGCGGTTGCGTAGGAAGTCGGGGACAAGAAACAGGAAGAAAGAGTGAGAGAAAGTTGGAGCGAAAGAGTACAACAGGGGTCGCCACCACCTCCTGCCGGAGCCTCGTGGAGCTTTAGGTGTTTTGGCTCAATAAACACACACAACGCCCGGTCTGGGAATCGAAACCGCGATCCTCCGACTGCGAGTCCGCTGCCCTAACCATTGGGCCATTGCGCCTCCACTGTTGCTGCTGTTGCTACTGATGTTGCCTTTTCTTTGAGCGTCATTGTTGCTCGATTTTCGCCTTTCATTTTCTGAGATAAATAGTCAAGGTGGATCACGATACACTGTGTTACCTGTGCAATTGGAGGCGCAATGGCCCAGTGGTTAGGGCAGCGGACTCGCGGTCGTAGGATCGCCGTTTCGATTCCCAGACCGGGCGTTGTGTGTGTTTTTTTAGCGAAAACACCTAAAGCTCCACGAGGCTCCGGCAGGGGATGGTGATGATCCCTGCTGTACTCTTTCACCACAACTTGCTCTCACTCTTACTTCCTGTTTCTGTTGTACCCGTATTTCAAGGGGCCGGCCTTGTCACTCTCTGTGTCACGCTGAATATCCCCGAGAACTACGTTAAGGGTACACGTGTCTGTGGAGTGCTCAGCCACTTACACGTTAATTTCACGAGCAGGCTGTTCCGTTGATTCGGATCAACCGGAACCCTCGTCGTCGTAACCGACGGAGTGCTTCCACACCTGTGCAATTGAATACAGAGCACCAAAATTGTTTCAACACGGTTGTTACTTTGGGTAGAGTGGCTGTTGAAGACGAGGCACTGTAGGGATCGAATGCGTGGTTCAATACCCGCATTAACCAAACCCAATGGCTAATGGTTCCAGCGTTTGAAAACGCTTGGGAATATACGCAACCTGCAAGGAATATCTATCTACAACTCTTTATGCGTGTGTTGTATGTGCGTATGCATGTGTGTGTGTTTGTGTGGGTGTGTTTGTGTGTGTGTGTTTGTGAGTCTCTGTTTGTGTGTGTGTGTATGTGTGTGTGTTTGTATTTGTGTGTGTGTTTGTGAGTCTCTGTTTGTGTGTGTGTATATGTGTGTGTTTGTATTTGTGTGTGTGTGTTTGTGAGTCTCTGTTTGTGTTTGTTTGTGTATGTGTGTGTTTGTATTTGTGTGTGTGTATGTGTGTGTATATATGTGTGGGTATGTGTTTGTGTTTGTGTGTGAGTTTATGAGTGTGATTGCGTGTGTATGTGTGTCTACATGTTTGTGTTTGTGTGTGTGTTTATGTGTGTGTTTGTGTGTGTGATTCTTTGAGTGTGTATGTGTGTGTTTATGTTTATGTATGTGTTTATGTGCGTGTTTGTTTGTGTTTGTTGTGTGTGTATGTTTGTGTGTGTGCTTGCTTGTTTATGTGTGTGTGTGTTCGTGTGTGTGTGTGTGTATGTGTGTGCGTGCGTGCGTGCGTTCAACGTAACAGGAATTGTTCGCAAAGTCCAACTCGCCTTGAAGTCGAACGAACCGGTCCCAACACATATTTTTACTTTAATGCTGGTATCTATTCTATCGGTTACTTTTCTGCCGAACCGCTAAGTTAAAACACATCAACGCCGCTTGGAAGTTCAATAGGCGCCTTGTACGAAGCTTTAGGCTTTTGCATCACCTATGTAGCTTTGCGGTTGCTGAAATGAAATATAATTGCGTTTATCTGTGTATGCGTGTATGTGTGTGCTGACATTAGATAATGCAATTCTACACATGGTTCACTTTTAAGGAAACATGATGGAATGGTCACGGCTGGGATAAATTTTATGGGTTAAAAATATTTTAATGTCGTCGAAGGTAAAATTTCCTTAACATAGACACAATAACATCATAAGTAACCAGAGAAGTAAAAAAAAATTATTGAATTCTCATTTGGGAAGCACTTCTTTTATTGGTCACACGAAATGAAGAAATTCAAAGTCGAAACCTAACGAGAATGGATCTCAAGAAATGGTGCCATTCCTCCAGCATGATGGTAAATGAGGTGTTCTAATTTTCGACCCGTGACACTAGGTTGATTCATGAGGGTGGGCTAGTGAATTGAGATAGACTCTATATGCAGCATCAAAAGTGTGTTGTTGTTGCTGTTGTTGTTGTTGTTGTTGTTGTTGTTGTTGTTGTTGTTCTTGTTGTTCTTGTTGTTGCTGTTGATGATGATGATGATGATGATGATGATGTTGATGATGATGATGATGATGATGATGATGGTGATTATGTTGATGTTACTGCTTTTGTATTTACTGCCGATCGACCATGATCAAGTAGATTTTGCTAAGAGAATTTCATGACTTCTGAACGCATTGATTTTCACTCAATTCCCTAATAATTGGAGCAACTTTTAAACAGAAAGTCTGCAACGAACCGGCTGGAGCACCGCCTTTAGTCAAACAAATCGATCCCAGAAGTTATTCTTTGTATGCCTAGTACCTATTCTATCCGAAACGGTTGTCAAGCGATGGTGGGGGACAAACACACATACAAACATATACGAAGGCCTTCTATCATTTCCGTCAACCAAATCCTCTCACAATGCTTTGGTTCCCGAGGCTATGGTAGAAGATATTAGACCAAAGTTCCGTGCGGTGGGACTGAACCTAGAAACATGTGGTTGGGAAGCAAGCTTCTTACCGCACAGCCACGCAATATACATCATTATTCTTCCTATCGTTTTACAACCCCAACAACTAGAAAAAATATTAAAATTGGCCCACTGCCTTGTATACTTAATGGGAATTATTGATTGATAGATATTGGTTGGAAGTCACGAATCTATACCACAAGAGGGTTTCATTGATTGACTCAATCATCACTCATGTTATTACTGCTTATCCTGACCACTGTAGACCGATGATATTCTGGTTGATCTCTGACTGCGTATTATTAGAAATTCACATTAGTTCATATTTTGTTGTTGTAAATTTTAGTATTTCTTTGGCAGCATTTGTCTCCCTTTTATATGCTGGCATTACGATTGTCTTTTGTTCTGCCATGATATTTGACTAGTAAATTATACATCTTCTCTGACTAGATCTACTTTATCTTGTCTTTAGTATAATGAAGTTGGGAAGTTCGTTGTTTTCGTTCTGTTTTTTTTTTTTATGTCCCTCCGTTAATGCTGGCCCTAACAAGATTACATCCTTTCAGGAAAATATGTTGAAATGTTGTCAATGAGAGCAGACGCCTTCGCCTCAGATGCACAAATCAATGATATGTATGTGCGTGAGTTAGCGTGTGTATATACTTATGCATATATATATATAGATATATAGATGGATACACAGGCAAACAGATATGACTGTGAAGAAACGAGAGAGATAAAAATAGAATGATAGATAGTGAGGTAAATATATTTTGAGGTATAAAGCACACGTAGACATATATATATATATATATCCATACATATATACGAACGCACGAAAAGGAATATGCACACATACACACTCACGCAAACACACACACACACACATATAATCACACTCACACACGCACACAGAGCATATACAGATGGTATGGAGATTTATGTATGAAAGACCAGGTTGAGTCCGACCAATTTAAAATTTAATGGACTGCTGTAGCCTGAAGCAGATAGAGGAATATGATGAAGATAATACCAGACGTTATTCTCCCTCTCTCTCTCTCTCTCTTCATCTCTCTCCTTCTCTCTCTCTCCCCCTCTCTCTCTCTCTCTCTCTGTCTTTCTCTCACTCTTTCTTGCAAAGCAAAATTCTGTACGACTCTAACGATTTGTGATTTCTTCCGGGTTTGCTCTAGTTTAATTCTGCCTCATTTAGCATTAAGAAAAATAAGTAGAAATAGCTTAGATATACAACATTGAGTCTAGTTGTTATTAACCGGGATCCCCGTGGACCGTGGTGGTGGTGGTGGTGGGGGGGGTCTACGTAAGATTTTACTGTTAAAATTTCTGCTACAAATTAATCATAATACCACAATACACAAAATATTTTAACGTTATTTTTACACAATTTCTAATAATATTTAATTATAAAAAAAATGAGGGACTTTTATAAAGACCGGATGTTTTTTAGGTACCAGCAGAGTATAATAAAACACAAATGGGTCTATAGGTAAGAGAAATGGTTGAGAAAAATTGGTATAGACTAATACCATGAAGTGACTATTTGTTACTTAGTATCGATGAAGCACAAATATAGTCCGCATCCATAAACAATCAGTTTATAGATACCGCCATTTATATATACACCTCTATAAAATATTGAATTCAAATTTTGGCACCAGGCCAGCGACTTGGAGGTTGTGAGTAAGTCGATTAAATCGACCTCAGTACTCAACTGGTGAAGGCGCGTAGCTTAGTGGTTAAAGCGTCGTGTGAGGTTGTGAGTTCGAATCCCGGATCGGGTTGCGTGTTGTGTTCTTGAGCAAGACACTTTATTTCACGTTGCTCCAGTTCACTCAGCTGTAGAAATGAATTGCGACGTCACAGTTGCCAGGCTGTATCGGCCCCTTTGCTTTTCCCTTGGATAACACTGCTGGCGTGGAGAAGGGAGTCCGGTATGCATGGGCAACTGCTGGTCTTCCATAAAGAACCTTGTCCGGACTTGTGCCTGAGAGGGTAACTTTCTAGGTGCAATCCCATGGTCAGTCATGACCGAAGTGGGTTTCAACTCAATAGGTAGGCGTTTTATCGAGTCCCCATTGGATGAAAGGGCAAGTCAATCACTGTGGAATTTGAACTCAGGCTGTAAAACGGACGAAATGTTTCGAAATATTTTGACCAAATACACAAACTAATGTATGTATGTATTTATGTATACACACACCACACATATATACTTCATTCGTCGTGTATATGTTTATATGTATGTATGTGTTTATGTGTGTAAGTATGTAGTTTGGAGGTAGGAAGATACTGCAAGGAAGCAGAATGATAA
>NW_021836274.1:0-15000 GCF_006345805.1 Octopus sinensis
AAATCTGAATTTCAGCTGCAAGGAAGCCTGTATTATACTCCGCTGCATTCGATTACTATCAGGTCTGTTAGCCGAGTCCCTTAGAGGAGCTTACATGATATCCACACAAATCTATGTATTCATTTATTACACTCAAATATATATACCTAGATACGTGGTCTCATCAATGAGTATCCGGACTGTTGCCATAGTAAAGAAGCTAAAGCACCCATAGTAAAGCCGCTTGACAGAAATTGACCTCGAACCCTGCTGTACATGCGCATTTAGTTATAACGTTCTAGGTCACACTCTGCTGCTTACAGCAATGCTTACAATGAAGGTGTGTAACGTGTGATCGTCGCATTGACAATGACAGAGAAAATTGAGCAGAGAGTCTGTATCAAACCTGCTGGTTCCGGGTCTCTCAGAACGTTCGTCACTATCGACATTTTTTCGACCATCTTCGAAACGTCTGAACCACTCGTACACTTGTGTGTGGCTCATAAATTCCTCTGCACACAGCTTCTACAACTTTGCGTAGGCCTCTGAGCAGGTATCGCCATGGCAGTCTTCTCTGTCATGGTAAATGCAAAGATCACACGTTAGACACCTTCCTTCTAAGCACTGCTGTTAACCGCAGAAGTGAGCTACATCGTTGAAACTTAATGCGCATGCACAACATCGTTCAAGGTCAATCTGTGAAAAGCATCATTACTCTGCGTGCTTTAGCTTCGTAACTATGGCAACAGTCCGGATACTTATTGATCACACCTCGTACATACATACATGCATACATGCATGCATACATACATGCATGCATGCATACATATATAATACACACACACACACACACACACACACACACACACACACACACACACACACATATATATATATAATATATATATATATATACACACGTTCATTAGCTATTCCCTGTGCCTTTCTTCTCTGGCGCTGCCAAAATGGAGTGTTATCAATGTTAAAAGCGCGAATCCACTATGATCTTCTGGATATTAATTGATGAGGAATCACCTGTGTATTTTCCGTGTACTATGGTTTAGTTAAATTTTCCGTTTGTTATGATCTTGCTAATTTTTTCCGCTTATCGTGCTCTTTTATTTAATCTTTGAAATATATATATATATGGGAAGATAAAAATTATATTTTGCAGTAGGAAATTTATACTGGTCCGAGTGATCAACAACTGACTTTGGCACTCCAAACCCAAGTAGCGTAGTGAGGCGAAATGGCAACAGCTGCAAGATATACCTGACAAAAGTATGGTTCCGAGTCCAGCTTATCATCGATCGACTTAATATATTTGATGTTGCGAAACACAATAAATACCAATTCTTTTACATAAGCACCTGGTTTATATAATCAGTTATTCTATATGGTAGATAGCAGTCTTTTTGTTTTCTTAACAGCATGACCAGAAGAGGTAAGACAACACCCATTAACCCTTTCCGGGTGTGGAGAAATGATGGGAGGCAATTATCTTCAGATTAGAGAAAATCTATCTTGATTAAAGGCATCAAGGAACCACTTGGTAGAGTTTAAAGGAGTGGCGGTCTTAATTTGTCACTGAAGTGTCTCCCACAATAGATTCCCATTCAGTGTTGGAAGACTGGTTAACCTCAGTGGTGGGGGTGAGGTAGAGATAGTAGTAGTAGTAGTAGTAGTAGTTCCTGATGTAGTCGGTGTTATAACTCAACCCTTATTGAGATTGCCAACGTTCAAAAGCGTTGCAGTCATGAATTTCCTGTCTGTTTAGCTTAAGTGTATTTAGAACTATGAGTCAGTTTCCTTAGTGATTTGATTGAAAGTTGGCTGTTATTTCTACCAGGTATAGCAACTATTAGTGCCTCTAATGTGTGAAGCGATTGTATCGAAAAAATAGTTTCTTCTGGAAATGAGAATGGATCAAACAAAAGCGAAATATCAGACAGAAAAAAAAAAAGGAACGAAAGAAAAAAAGTTAGATAAACGAAACACTTTGTTGTTATGTGAATAGAGCCACCGAAGCAGAAAGTCCGTCCCCAACTGTACATGCTCTAATAGATATAGTGAAATAAAGGTATATTAATTCAAATTCAGAATTCATTTTCTGATTAAATAAGAATATAGCTGGGCTTTGTTAAACATATACGTTTGTTGATTACCTAAATGATAATGAGTCCGCTGAAATATCAGCAGTCCAGAAACAACACCAAGTTCTAATAACACGTTTGATCTACATAGTATTGTGGAGGCACAACGGCCCAGTGGTTAGGGCAAAAGACGCACAGTCGTAGGATCGCGGTTACGATTCTCGGCGGGGAGCTGGCAGAAACGTTAGCACGACGGACGAAATACTTAGCGGTATTTCGTCTGCCGTTACGTTCTGAGTTCAAATTCCGCCGAGGTCGACTTTGCCTTTCATCCTTTCGGGGTCGATAAATTAAGTACCAGTTACGCACTGTAATCGATGTGATCGACTTAATCCGTTTGTCTGCCCTTGTTTGTTCCCTCTGTGTCTAGCCCCTTGTGGGTAGTAAAGAAATAGGTATTTCGTCTGCCGCTACGTTCTGAGTTCAAATTCCGCCGAGGTCGATTTTGCCGTTCATCCTTTCGGGATCGATAAATTAAGTACCAGTTACGCACTGTAATCGATGTAATCGACTTAATCCGTTTGTCTGTCCTTGTTTGTCCCGCCTGTGTTTAGCCCCTTGTGGGTAGTAAAGAAATAGGTTTCGATTCCCAGACCGAGCGTTATGAGTGTTTATTGAGCGAAAACACCTAAAGTTCCACGAGGCTCTGGCAGGGGTGGTGGCGAACCTTCTGTACTCTTTCACCACAACTTTCTCTCACTCTTTTTTTCTGTTGAACCTGTATTTCAAAGGGCCAGCCTTGTCACGTTCTGTGTCACGCTGAATCTCCCTGTGAACTAGATTAAGAGTACGCATATCTGTGGGGTGCTCAGCCACTTGCACGTTAATTTCACGAGCAGGTTGTTCCGTTGATCGGATCAACTGAAACACGCGTCGTCGCAACCGACGGAGTGCCACGACATAGTATTATCTGGTTTTTATTTATTCATTTATTTTCATTAGCTTCACTTAGAATACGAATAAAAATGATAAAAGATATAAGCTTATAGAATGTGGCCATGCTGGGGCACCGCCTTGAAGAATGTTAATTGAATTAAATGATCCTAGTATTTATTTATCGTTTAAGCATGCTACTTATTCTATGAGTTTCTTTTGCCGAACCGCTAAGTTACGGGGACGTAAACACACTAACACCAGTTGTCAAGCGATGGCGGAGGACAGACGCAACACAGTTGCACATACATTGACATATACATATATACATACATATATGCATACATGTGTGAGTGTATATATACATATATATATATATATATATATACATACATGTCCATGTGTGTGTAACTTCGCATCGTGTTATATATATTATATATATATATATATTATATATATATAATATATATACATGTCTATGTGTGTGTAACTTTGTATCGTGGTGTGTGTGTGTATATATATATATATAGCTTTCCTTAAAATTTAGTTCTTATGCTTTCTTAAAACTTGATTTCGAAACGTACGTCGGGGATAACTAAAAAAATGTATGATGATTGCCAGTCAATTCATTCTCTCTTACCTGTTTGTGTCTGCCTTCCAATGCTGTTTTACTGAGATCTCCCTTTTTAGTAGAAGAAAAGCTATAACCCTTTGACTGCTATTTCTAAATTCGGTATGTGGTAAGGCAACTCGTTGCTAACCCTTATTGCTTAGTATATATATATATATATATATATATATATATATATATATAAGACGGGCTTTCATTTTCCGTCAACCAAATCGATTCACAAGGCTTTGGTCGGCCCTAAGCCATAGTGGAAGAGACTTGCCCAAGCGACCGTGCAGTGGTACTGAACCCGGAACCAGGTGGTTGAGCAGCAAGCGTCATTACGATGCAGCCACGCCTGCGCCTATGTGATGTAAGAAGTTATATGAATTAATTTCTATAGACGCAAATATACCAACAGACAAATATTTGTGTTGGGTTAGTGCAGCGTATCTCAAATTTTTGAAACCCAGCACCCATCCTCACTGACTGGTATTTAACACACGACCTCTTCCCACGTTTTGTAATGAAAGAATATATATATATTAAAAAAAAATGCTGTGTAATATTTTAATCAAGCAGAAATTAATTTTACACAATTGTTTTTCATCCATATTTTCTCATGCTAACCCGTTCTGCATGGACCGCTTGCTTTAGGTATTTGTATACAGCAATGTCCCCACAAAGATTTTCATTGAAACTACTTTAAGGCAACGACTTATATACCGTAAATCTTCGAGTATAGTCCGCCTTTGAGTATAATACGCAGGGCATTTTTAGGGGGCTGTACCTCTGAAAGACCTAAACCTTGTGTATAATACGCGCCACTTCTTTAACTTTAGTCGTGTGTAATTAATCAGCAGCACCTAGTCGAACAAACACTTTCGCGCTTGCGTAATACAATAATGGTGAGGTTCTTAACTTTTATATGGGAATGTAAATATGTTTGCAAATTGATTTTGTTACATGTTATTCTGTGTTCTGAATACTTTTATTTTAATAAATGTTGCTTACTGCAAGTTATGGATGATTCTTTTATGACTTCATTGCTTTCAGGCTTAGCTTAAGGTATTTTCGCGCTCGACATCACAAAATGCGTCTGAATAAACATAGTGACTCGGATATTGCTTAGAAAGTATTTTTCATTTTAAACTCGTTTATAGTACGCACAGGGATTTTGACCTTTAAATTTTGGGAAACAAGGCAGATTATACTCGAGGATTTACGGTAAGCTTTTTACGATAGGCACAAAGCCTGAAATTTGGTGTGAAGTGGTTAATTGTTCATATCGAATCGAAACCTTTGCTCAACTGGTACTTATTTTATCGACCCCGAATGGAGGAAAGCCAAAGGCGACCCCGGGAAAGTTTTTAACTCAGAACGCAAAGGCGGATGAAATGTCGCCAAGCACTCTGTACGACGCGCTAAAGATTCTTATTTCGTTATTGCCCACAAGGAGCCAAACATAGAGGGGACAAATAAGGGCAGACAAAGGGATTAAGTCGATTATATCGACCCCAGTGCATAACTGGTACTTATTTAATCGACTCCGAAAGGATGAAAGGCAAAGTCGACCTCGGCGGAATTTGAACTCAGAACGTAAAGACAGACGAAATACGTATTTCTTTACTACCCACAAGGGGCCAAACATAGAGGGGACAAACAAGGGCAGACAAACGGATTAAGTCGATTATATCGACCCCAGTGCGTAACTGGTACTTATTTAATCGACCCCGAAAGGATGAAATGCAAAATCGACCTCGGCGGAATTTGAACTCAGAACGTAACGGCAGACGAAATACAGCTACGCATTTTGCCCGGGGTGCTAACGATTCTGCCAGCTTGCTGCCTCAAAAACTTCTACAATAAAATAATATTGGACCTTAGTGCACCATCACCGATGTGCTTGTTTATTAATAATAAAAGGTCCAACTTGCACACTCAGAAAATTTCTTTATAGCACACTCATGAAAGTGGAGGCGCAATGGCCCAGTGGTTAGGGCAGAGGACTCGCGGTCGGAGGATCGCGGTTTCGATTCACAGACCGGGCGTTGTGTGTGTCTATTGAGCGAAAACACCTGAAGCTCCACGAGGCTCCGGCAGGGGTTGGTGTCGACCTCTGTTATACTCTTTCGCCCCAACTTTCTCTCACTTTCTTCCTATTTCATGAGTAACACTGCGATGGACTGGCGTCCTGTCCAGCCGGGGGGAAGACATACGCCACAGAAATCGAGAAGCCGGGCCCATGAGCCTGGCTAGGCTTGAAAAGGGCGCATAAATCACCCTCCATCGTCACTTATCACCGCAGCTTCCAGGACGATGATCAATTATAAATAAAGTGAGCTTGCAATTTCTCAAGTTTGAATTCCAGCCAAGCCTCAAGTTTTGATGTAATCGCAGAGGCGCCGATGGCGCGATTTCTTCCGACGAGCGCGAGGAGAGAGGAGAAGAGAGAGAGAGAAGAGCGAGAGAGAGAGAGAGAGACGAGAGAGAGAGAGAGAGAGAGAGAGAGAGAGAGAGAGAGAGAGGGAGAGAGAGAGAGAGAGAGAGAGGTAGGTGGGTGGGGAAGTGGACCTCAGTAAAGGACTGATGTTACTTGATGTGCTTATTGATTATCCCCCAAAAGGATGAAAAGGAAAGAGGACCCAAATAACCTTTGAATCCAGTACTGGTACTGCTTCGACCCCGAAAGGATAAAAAGCAAAGCCGACCTCGGTGGGATTTTGAGTTAGAACCTAAAGTTGGATGAAATGCCGCTAAGCATTTTACCCAGTGTGCCGCTAAGCATTTTACCCAGTGTGCAACTAAGCATTTTACCCAGTGTGCCGCTAAGCATTTTACACAGTGTGCCGCTAAGCATTTTACCCAGTGTGCCGCTAAGCATTTTGCCCAGTGTGCCGCTAAGCATTTTACCTGGTGTGCCGCTAAGCATTTTACCTGGTGTACCGCTAAGCATTTTACCTGGTGTGCTGCTAAGCATTTTACCTGGTGTACCGCTAAGCATTTTACTTGGTGTACCGCTAAGCATTTTACCCAGTGTGTCGCTAAGCATTTTACCTGGTGTTCCGCTAAGCATTTTACTCAGTGTGCCGCTAAGCATTTTACCCAGTGTGCCGCTAAGCATTTTACCTGGTGTGCCGCTAAGCATTTTACCCGGTGTGCCGCTAAGCATTTTACCTGGTGTGCCCGCTAAGCATTTTACCCGGAGTATTAACGATGCATCAAGCTTGCCGCCTTAATCTTTGTTATATGGATATTGACAGAAAGATATAAAACGGAACTTCTATCCACAAGATTATATCGCTTTTATAACACAGTGGTGTACTGAACTAAGAAGAAATAAGACAAACTTCTAAGTTGGTTCCATGCCTTTGCCGTAACTGTGTAACCAATGTGATTTTCGAATATATTCCTGTATCGAAATAAACAAAAAAACAACAACCCTAAAACAATTCCCAAAACAACAGAATATCCATCATTAGTATTTCATTGGATTTGCTGGGGAATCAACAGATTTCTTTCAACGGAATCTCAGGTACGGCTCCCTATTTACTTCTGTAATGAATGTGATGGATTTTGGAGGAAACCTAGATTATCTGGGCAAATAGAATTCACAAACGATGAGATTGAGAAATACACGATATAATGAAAGCTTGACAGAATAATAATAAAACAAAAAAAAAATATACATAACACACAGCAGAAAAAAAAAACTAATAGAGCTACCACACCCCCATTCACGCCTCACACCTCACACCTCACATACAAACACATACAGAGATACACATACATTTACACACACACGCATACATTTACACACAAACATATACAGAGATACATATACATTTACACACACACACACAAACATATATATGCATATACGCGGGTAAACATGCATATATATATATATATACACATATATACATATATATTTATTTATATATATGTATATGCATATATACATATATATTTATTTATATATATATATAATATATATATGCATAAATGTACATACAATATATATATATATATATATTTATATGTACTATATATATATAGATATATAAATGTAGGTATTATACTTATACATGTATATGTATGTGTGTGTATATAAAGAGGATGAAAGAGAGATAAAAGATATGTATGTATATAGATACACTATTTTGCATTTCTGCATCTTCGTTATACACACACGCATACACGCACGCACACACACACACACACACACACCACACACACACACACACACACACACACACACACACACACACACAAACGCACATATATGTACAACAAAATGAATTGAGGGTAGCTCGTGGTAGAAATACGAAGCAAAAAACATCAAGAAATTGGAGAGAAACAAAGCAAGGAAATACAACTCCTTGGTAACTAACGTTGCTGGTTTATCAGTGGATACAGTGTACGAATTTCAACGATAATGAAACATATATACATAAAGCAGATTAGAAATATATACAAAAATGAAAACAAAACCATTTCATAGAACCGCCTCCCTTCTAAATAATGGAGGATTAACGGAAATGGAATGACGAATAATATAGGCTTAATTTTGATGTATGTACTCAGAGTGATTATAGACGGTTGCATAATGGATACTATGAGCTGAAAACAAGTTTACGTTTTTGATTTGTGTTATGAAAGATGTATGACAACTGTTTTTTGTCAGATATTTTTGTTTAGGTGATGGCTTGCATCTAGATATAATATTCAAATAATAATTTATTATTATTATTATTATTATTATTATTATTATTATTATTATTATTATTATTATTATTATTATCATTATTATTATTATTGGGCGAAACGCTTAGCGGTATTTCACATGGCGTTAAGTTCTGAGTTCGAATTCCGCTGAGGTCGACTTTTCCTTTCATCCTTTCGGGGTCGATAAATTAAGTACCAGTTGCGTACTGGGGTAGATCTAGTCCCGGGGTGGATTTCTTCAACTAAAGACGGTGCCCAAGCTTGGCCACAGTCAAGTGACTGAAACGATTAAAAGATTAAGAGAATAAAAGAATATACACATATGAATATATCTATTAATATATAAATAAGATTTGCCCATATATATGTATAAACATACACGCACACACACACACACACACACACACGCATACAAATATATATATATATATATATATTTATAATAAGATTAGCTCGTATACGAGTGAGTATATATTTGTAAAAACTGAAGTTTGAGAATGCTGCTATATTAGACAAATTTTAATTTATTTTAATTTAACATGTTTCGGTTCTTGAAATGACGAACCTTATCAAAAAAAATTATATATAATAAAGAGAGTCCATGCTATATGCTTAAAGAGTATGATGTAATAGTTCATAATTGTGACATATATTCAATAGAGTCAAATATAAAAAATTCATATATAATATTCAATAGAGTCAAATATAAAAAATTCATATATAATATAGAGAGTCCATGCTATATACTTAAAGAGTATGATGTAATAGTTCATAATTGTGACATATATTCAATAGAGTCAAATATAAAAAATTCATATATAATATTCAATAGAGTCAAATATAAAAAATTCATATATAATATAGAGAGTCCATGCTATATGTTTAAAGAGTATGATGTAACAGTTCATAATTGTGACATACATTCAATAGAGTCAAATATAAAAAATTCATGTTCTTGAAAAGGCGAGGAGTTCATTTTAGTTTTTACCTTGTGTTCCAATGGGAGCAACAGTAATGATTTTTTGTCGGTGTCTGCTCGCATAATTTTGGTGAATTTTGTGATTTTTTGTATTTATCTCAGCTCAGCTAAGCTGTGGTCACTTGCACTTTTCACTGACGTCATATAGTTCCAAACCAATCAAAACCAGTCTCAACGAATATAGTGAAAAGACTCCTAACTGTATCCTGTTAGGAAACCTACCAAGCGGAACGATAGTTTGGCCACGGAAGAAATACGTCATCATTTTTTTGACGAATCGACATTAGATCTGACCCATGACTGTATCCTGTTAGGTGGCTAGTCCAGCAGAACGAGACGTCATCAATGTTTTGACCAATCAGAATCGGGTCTGACCCATAGCTGTATCGTGTGGGGAAACCGACCAAGCAGGGTGACAATAGCTTGACCACTGAGGTAATACGTCATCAGTTTTTTGACGAATCAGAATTAGATCTGCTCGTAGAGAAAGAGATCTTTTTATAAATTTTTCCTTCCCTAAGACATATCACTGTCAGCGTGAGTGACTGTTTAAGGATCTGAGAAATTGTAATTCGCCCCACCTCCATTATTATAATTCTCTCACTGTGGCCGTAGCAACAGTGACCACGGTAGTTGTAGTAGTAGTGCGAGTTGGAGCAGTCGTAGCGGTTGTGGTAGAATTCCGTTTCTTTTTTTCGGAGGACCAACGTTTTGTTTTAATATTCCTGGCCCAGGGTGTTCAAACTTGGTCTAAATTTTTTGATGAAATAAAGTTCTTTATTTTGGCGTTGCGTGAACGTTACGCTGTCACTGAATTTATAAAGTGGGTAAGTTGTAAATTTCGGATTTACATTTGCAGCACATCTATCTATGTGTCCGCTGACCGGTATTTTCCGGTATTCAGGGTTTCTAATTTGTGATTTATGCACCGCCATCCTGTTACGTAAGCTATTTTTTGTATGGCCTATATACTGCCTATTGCAGCCTGCGCATGTTAAGACGTAAATTAAATTTTCTGATGCGCAGGTGAAGTTTGCTCTAATGGTGAACTGATGGCCTTGTTCTAGTATAAATTCTGAACCTTCTACCAGATGACACAGATTTCGCAGTTGGGCCTTCCACATTTTCTAACTGCTGGTTTTGTGTTGATGTTGAGTGCAGTTTAGCTTGGGTTAAAATCCTTTTCAAGGATTTTGGTTGCCGTTTACTTTTAATGATGTGTGTGTTTCGAGGATCCGGTTCATCTTTGGGTCTCCCTTTAGCAGGGCTGTGCTTTGTAGTATGGTGCTGAAGGCCTCATTGTTGAGTGGGTTGCGTGTAGAGATGTAAGGAAGGGTTTTTAATTGTTCTTTCTTTTTTGGTTTTGTTTGTCTCAGGTCTTCTATATATATATATATATATAATATATATATATATATATATATATTATATATATATATATACACATATACACATATATAAAAATATATCGCCAATACTTTTCTCTGCAAATAGGGTAGCTTATACTGTTCAAGCTATATTATTAGCATTTTCCTGCGTTTGAGAATTTAAAATCACTTCTTCAACTTTCTAAGACATCTCAACGCTTCTAAAAGCAAACGTCGTTTGTTTGTTTACATTCATGTATATATACTATTTCTTTATCTACATAATATCAAGGTCTCATTCATTCTTTTGGTGTCTTACTATTACTATTAATCTATCTATCTATCTATCTATCTATCTATCTATCTATCTATCTATCTATCTATCTATCTATCTATCTATCTATCTATCTATCTATCTATCTATCTATCTAACTATCTAACTATCTATCTATCTATCTATCTATCTATGTATCTATCTATCTATCTATCTATCTATATATATACATATATATATAATTATATATATATAATATATATATATATATATATATATATATATATATATTTATAATTATTTGAAGGAATATTATTCCTAACTTACAGAGAAAAATTCAATTTAGAAATACTAAATCAAATTTCACAAAATATAATATATATATATAAATTAGGCAAAAATCACCTTTTATCATTTCAAAATGAACAATTAAATCTCACCATCCAGAAACTTTTTTATTATTATATTGCAATTTACTTAATCATCGGTATATTATTGTTATTTTAATTTTAATATTTCTATTATATGTAATTTTCTAGATGGTGTTCATTTGGAATTGATAAGAGGTGTTGTTTTCTAATTTATATATATATATATATATATATATATATATATATATCTATATATATATATATATATATATATATATCGAAATTCAGGGTGAGTACTTGATAATTGTAAGCACCTGTATATACCGTTTGGTGGTGTAGGTGGTGGAGTAAATTAATCAAAATAAAAACATGATGCCAAGGATTCAGCGGTACATATGTTTCGGGCCTTTATTAGACGGATTTATAACAATGCATAATGTGTGTCTATGGCCTTCTTCAGCCGCGCACAATTACTACCTCAAGGACATGTATTACATAAAATATGAAGCGTCCATCTCGTCCTTCTCAGGTAGTAATATATATATTATTTTGATTAATTTATATATATATAATATATATATATATATATATATATATATATATTTATAATTATTTGAAGGAATATTATTCCTAACTACAGAGAAAAATTCAATTTAGAAATACTAAATCAAATTTCACAAAATATAATATATATATATAAATTAGGCAAAAATCACCTTTTATCATTTCAAAATGAACAATTAATCTCACCATCCAGAAACTTTTTTATTATTATATTGCAATTTACTTAATCATCGGTATATTATTGTTATTTTAATTTTAATATTTCTATTATATGTAATTTTCTAGATGGTGTTCATTTGGAATTGATAAGAGGTGTTGTTTTCTAATTTATATATATATATATATATATATATATATATATATATCTATATATATATATATATATATATATATATCGAAATTCAGGGTGAGTACTTGATAATTGTAAGCACCTGTATATACCGTTTGGTGGTGTAGGTGGTGGAGTAAATTAATCAAAATAAAAACATGATGCCAAGGATTCAGCGGTACATATGTTTCGGGCCTTTATTAGACGGATTTATAACAATGCATAATGTGTGTCTATGGCCTTCTTCAGCCGCGCACAATTACTACCTCAAGGACATGTATTACATAAAATATGAAGCGTCCATCTCGTCCTTCTCAGGTAGTAATATATATATTATTTTGATTAATTTATATATATATAATATATATATATATATATATATATATATATATTTATAATTATTTGAAGGAATATTATTCCTAACTACAGAGAAAAATTCAATTTAGAAATACTAAATCAAATTTCACAAAATATAATATATATATATAAATTAGGCAAAAATCACCTTTTATCATTTCAAAATGAACAATTAATCTCACCATCCAGAAACTTTTTTATTATTATATTGCAATTTACTTAATCATCGGTATATTATTGTTATTTTAATTTTAATATTTCTATTATATGTAATTTTCTAGATGGTGTTCATTTGGAATTGATAAGAGGTGTTGTTTTCTAATTTATATATATATATTATATATATATATATATATATATATTATATATATATATATATATATATATATATCGAAATTCAGGGTGAGTACTTGATAATTGTAAGCACCTGTATATACCGTTTGGTGGTGTAGGTGGTGGAGTAAATTAATCAAAATAAAAACATGATGCCAAGGATTCAGCGGTACATATGTTTCGGGCCTTTATTAGACGGATTTATAACAATGCATAATGTGTGTCTATGGCCTTCTTCAGCCGCGCACAATTACTACCTCAAGGACATGTATTACATAAAATATGAAGCGTCCATCTCGTCCTTCTCAAGGTAGTAATATATATATTATTTTGATTAATTTATATATATATATATATGTCATTTCAGTTTTAAATATTCACCTCATTTCTTCAGGAGTGTTGAAATTTGGTTGTAGTTTGCAATAAATCCATCGACAAGATAGAGGAAGCGTCGTTGCTCTGTTGAACTCGTCGCTGTTGTTTGACCCCAGAACAGCTCCGACAGAACAATCATTTAATCAAAGTGTTCTGACCGTGACCGTCCAGTTATATTTGCAGGCAATCATTTACCAATGTGTCAGACCCTATTTAAGCGGGAAGTGAGTGATTTGAAGCGGTTTGGTTTGCAATTTTAGTAGATCAGACAACCACGTAAGTGCGCCCTCGTTAGCTGGTATCTAAGTTGTTAACACTCTTAATAAAGACATCAACACTACAAATTCACATTTCTCTTATCGTTTTGTAAGCAATCAATTACCCTGAACCACGTGAATAGTAATAATAATAATAATAATAATGATGATGATGATGATGATGATGATGATGATGATGATGATGATGATGATGATAAAGATGATGATGATGATGATGATGATGATGGTAATAATAATAATAATAATAATAATAATAATAATAATAATAAATAATAAATGCCCTGACAGTGGCTCTCGTGGTTTCCGATCTTAACTGATTGGAAGTGTTATCATGTACATTGTTTTGTCTTCGTATTAAAGATGGGCTACAGCAAATATTCTGCTCAATACCACAGATTTGCTTGTCAGTTGTTTGACCTTAACCAGTTGAGCATGTCCCTTAGTGGCTGACGATATGTGCATCTCTGATCACGAGCAGAAGTAGTGGGGGAGCATGATAGCCATGTGTTGAGAGGGATTCTTTGGGGTTTGAATAATTCACCTCTGGAAACATGGGTGTTTCGTTCAACATCCTTAAACAACCCTTATTCAGGGACCTTTTGAACGGGATGGGTTACTCGACCAGAAGAAAATTCTAACTGGGCTCCACCTGCAAGGTCATGCGCTGTTTATCTTGATGTGAGATCACCATGTCGCGCACATATGGTTGCGATGCATGTGCCTAGTGTACCCTTATCAGATGGGTAGTCATGATGGGTATACTGGGCTTCGTATATTTTACCACAGTGTCGCTTTGATGGCATGCACTGCTCTCTCATTCAATAATAATAATAATAATAATAACAGCAACAGCACCAATAATGGCTTCAAATTTTAGCACAATGCCAGTAATTCTGGGGAAGGGTGTATGTCAATTACATCGACCCTATTGCTCAACTTGTACCTATTTTATCGGCTCTGAAAGGAAAAGGCAATCGACCTAGGTAGAATTTGAACTCAGAACCTAAGGACAACCAAAATGCCCCAAGGATCCCCCAAAATGCTCAGAATGCTGCTTAATATTGCCGTCGTCGTGCTAACGATTCTGTCAGCTCATTTTTTTCTTCTTTGTTTTTTGTTTTATATTTATTGATAATAATCCTTTCTACTATAGTAAAGGAGCTTGAAATGTTGAGGGGGTGATGCGGGGATGGAATGGGGTAAGTAAGTCGATTATATCGACTCCTGTGCTCAGCTGGTAGTTATGTCTCTCCCCGAAGAGATGAAAAGCAAAGTCAACTTCGGCGGAATATGAATCCAAAAAGTACAAAGTCGAAAATATAAAAAATAGCCATGAAGCATTTTGTTCGATGCGCCAGCAATTATGCTATCTCACCTCCATGTTGCTACAAATAAGAGTTACAGATTCAGTCAGCAGTTTTGAGTAGAAGA
>NW_021836274.1:25000-30372 GCF_006345805.1 Octopus sinensis
ACATACATACATACATCATTATATATATATATATATGTATTCTGGATCTTCAGATTTTTCTATACGCTAGGCCACTGTTTTTCAATTGATATTATCAAATTAATATTCAATTTTTTACCCTTATTATTTAAATTTATATATATATATGTATATATATATATATATATAATATATATATATATATATATATATATATAATATATTATATATATATCCTTAAATCCTTAAAAAAATTTTAGCCCGAAGGCCGCGCCATATATATATATATATATATATATATACTTACTTTACTTTGATAGTTTTCGGCCAGTATTGGCCCATGATATGTCTAACTTAATAGCAGCACCTGGAGAAGTCATTCAAATCAGGATTCGGACAACATAACCCACTCAAGTAGAGAGTTATTTTTCAGAGACAAATCCGCGTGTAAGAAGGTTTATCCAGGATATCTTAAAGGAATTTGTCGAAAGACTTCTTGAACTTTATGTGGTCTGTTTGTGCTTACTGTGTTTTGGTATTATGTTAACGAGAGCAGGGCTAATTGAGGTGAAATAATTGTCCCCTATTGTTGTTATTAGATGCGAGTTTGATTTATGTTGTGGGTGGATAGCACGGGGTCCATGCCTTGTGCATGTCTTAAAGGTAATGCTAACATCATTTTGGTAATGTCGATGGAATATTTTCCACATCAGGCAGATGACGTAGCTGTCACGGCGTCGTTGGAGAGAATAAGACTAAAGCTTTTCAAGTCGAACACAATAGTCAAGCATTCACAGACGAAATACCTATTTCTTTACTACCCACAATGGGCTAAACACAGAAGGGACAAACAAGGACAGACAAACGGATTAAGTCGAATATATCGACCCCAGTGCGTAACTGGTATTTATTTAACTGACCCCGAAAGGATGAAAGGCAAAGTCGACCTCGGCGGAATTTGTACTCAAAACGTAGCGACGGGCGAATTACTGCTAAGTATTTCTTTTCTACTCAAGGCACAAGGCCTGAAATGTTGGGGGAGGGAGCACAACCACCACTTTAACTACCACCGCAACCGATAATAAATATACCACCACTACCAACACTCCGCCAAGATTAACACCAACACAAAGTTACCATCAATACGTATTTCTTTACTACCCACAAGGAGCTAAACACAGAGAGGACAAACAAGGACAGATTATATCGACCTCAGTGCATAACTGGTACTTATTTAATCGACCCCGAAAGGATGAACGGCAAAGTCGACCTCGGCGGAATTTGAACTCAGAACGTAGCGGCAGACGAAATACCGCTAAGCATTTCGCCCTGCGTGCTGACGATTCTGCCAGCTCGCCGCCTCAATACCATCAATACCATTAGCAGTATCACCACTACTGCTACCATAATGAAGACTACCATCAATGCCACAGCCTCCCCTAGCACTATTTACAACACTACCTTCGTCACCACCACCACCACAACCACCACGACCACCACCACCATTATAACCAGTGCCAGCTCAGCTCTTCCTGCCATCAATAAAACTACACCCTCTACAGCAACATCTTCCGAAACCGCCATTAACGGCAGCACAAGCGCCTCCTCCTCCCCTCCTCTTCCTCCTCCTCCTTCTGCTCCTCCACCACCACCACCACCACCATCATCACTATCCCACCCACGCCACATGTCTATCCTCTCATCCAAAATTTGATGTAACTCCGGACACTTGAAATTTTCAAGTGTAAATTCTCCTCCTCCTCCCTCTCCTCCTCCTCCTCATCATCATCACCATCATTACTATTATTGTTGTTTTTGTTGTTGCTGTTGTCGTTATTATTATTATTATTATTATTATTATTATTATTATTATTATTATTATTTTTATCATTGCTATCTTTATTATTATTATCATTTTTATCATTATTATTATTATTATTATCATTTTTATCATTATTATTATTATTATTATTATTATTATTATTATTATTATTATTATTACCATTATCCTTATTATCTTCAAAAAATTTCTAGCATGGATGTGGGTGACATGGGTGAGGTGTGGTAATAAATAAGCAGGTGGACAGTTCCTCAGACAAGCTGACCCACTACCCGAAATTGGTGGCACTGTGGAACATAATGCAATAGCTGTATTATGTCCGCCGGCTATAATATGCCAAGAAGAACTCAAGTATATCATTCTGGCTGGCTTCAGAACGCGCTGAATATTTCTACAGAATCCATTTACCATTCTCAGAATGATTGTTTCGAATTTCTGCAATGGCTTTACATTTATATTTTTCAAAAAAAGAGTTGTCAATAAAAATGGAAAGAAAAACCAAAGAAAAAAATTCTCACCAATTTTTATGTGGTTTTATTAAATACTTAATTTTCTTCGTGCATTATTATAAATTTGGTGTCTTCAAATTCCTCACACACATGTCCCTCCCCCCTCCATCCCATCTATCTATCTATCTATCTATCTATCTATCTATCTATCTATCTATCTATCCACCCCTTTTTTTTTCTTTTGTTTTTTGTTCTCTTCATCCCCCAAAAGAAAAGCTCTACCTTGTAACTTGTCCCATCTGTGTGCAGCCCTGTGTGGCCAATAAAGAAACTTATCTATCTATCTATCTATCTATCTATCATCTTTTTTTTTTTTTTTTTTTTAACCCCCCCTTATTTTTGTCCTCTTTCTCTCCTTTTACGATCCTTTTGATCGAACCTCCCCCTTCCTTTTTTTTTTTTTTTTTAATACCTTCAAAAGAAAACCCTGTAATTTGTCTATCTGTGTGCAGCCCTGTGTGGCTAATAAAGAAACATATCTATGTGTCTGTCTGTCTATCTATATATCTATCTATACGTCTGTCTGTCTATCTAACTAGCTAGCTAGCTACCTACCTACCTACATACTTACCTACCTACCTACCTACCTACCTATCTACCTACCTACCTACCTATCTACCTACCTACCTATCTATCTATCTATCTATCTATCTATCTATCTATCTATCTATCTATCTATCTGTCTGTCTGTCTGTCTGTCTATCTATCTATCTATCTATCTATCTATCTATCTATCTATCAATTTATCTATCTATCTATCTGTCTGTGTCTGTCTGTCTATCTATCTATATATCTATCTATCTATCTACCTGTCTCTCTGACTGTTTGTCTGCCTGTCTGTCTAACTATCTATATGTGTGTGCGTGTGTGTGTGGGTGTATACATTGGTGTGCTAGTCAATGCGTACTCCTTTATGTGTATACGTGTATGTTCATTTAATTTTCAAGACAGTAACATTGAATATACGTAGAAGTTACATATATTACGATTTACTGTTTTTCTTTTATTATTATTATTATTATTATTATTATTATTATTATTATTATTATTATTATTATTATTATTATTATTATTATTATAATAATTATTATTATTATTATTTTTGTTTTATGAAGTCATAATCGTCATGGTATAACTAAATCTTTGCCTTCATTACTATTCTCGTTTCTAACTCTCTAATTAAGATAAATTCCTTCCGTGCTTTCGGGACAAGGGAGTTAAACTTAATAACAAATAAGACACATATTCATATGCAGGAGTGGCTGTGTGGTAAGTAGCTTGCTAACCAACCACATGGTTCCGGGTTCAGTCCCACTGCGTGGCACCCTGGGCAAGTGTCTTCTCCTATAGCCCCGGGCCGACCAATGTCTTGTGAGTGGATTTGGTAGACGGAAACTGAAAGAAGCCTGTCGTATATATGTATATATATATATATATATATATGTGTGTGTGTATGTGTTTGTGCTTGTGTGTGTTTGTCCCCCTAGCATTGCTTGACAACCGATGCTGGTGTGTTTACGTCCCCGTCACTTGGCGGTGCTCCAGCATGGCCGCAGTCAAATGCCTGAAACAAGTAAAAGAGTAAAGAATAAAGAGTATATGATGGGTTAGCAATTTTCGGGCAACATGAATAGTCACGCTATGGATAGATTTACAGAGGACTGAAAAATATTCACTGTGTCTGACTTACATATAACTAAGAAATGAAGATGCAAGCTTATAACATTTACCAGTAGATTTAGCTACAGGCAAACACAATCCCTGCAGTGGTTGAGTGGTAAGTAGCTTGCTTACCGACCACATAGTTCCGGGTTCAGTCCCACTGTGTGGCACCTTGGGCAAGTGTCTTCTGCTATAGCTTCAGGCCGACCAAAGCCTTGTGAGTGGAGTTTGTAGACGGAAACTGAAAGAAGCCCGTTTATATATATGTATGTGCTTATGTGTCTGTGTTTGTTCCCTCGCCATCACTTGATAGTGTCTTCTGCTATAGCCTCAGGCCGACCAAAGCCTTGTGAGTGGAGTTCGTTGACGGAAACTGAAAGAAGCCCGTTTATATGTATGTATGTGCTTATGTGTCTGTGTTTGTTCCCTCGCCATCACTTGATAGTGTCTTCTGCTATAGCCTCAGGCCGACCAAAGCCTTGTGAGTGGAGTTCGTAGACGGAAACTGAAAGAAGCCCGTTTATATATATGTATGTGCTTATGTGTCTGTGTTTCTTCCCTCGCCATCACTTGACAACTTATGTTGGTGCGTTTACGTCCCCCGTAACGTAGCGATTCGGCAAAAGGGACCGATAGAATAAGTGATAGGCTTACAAAGAATAAGTCCTGGGGGCGATTTGTTTAACTAAAGGTGGTGCTCCAGCATAGCCGCAAGAGTAAGCGCAAACATTTCATTGACCTCCCACCCCAGCCATAGTTAGGGATTTTGCAGCTGGAAAAACAAATGTGAGGTTTTGATTTACTTTGATAAAATCAAAACTTTAACTGGGTCATTAATTATTAAATATATGACCTAGATACGGCTCTAGCAAGAAATAAGTATATAAGCAATACAAGTACTCTATAAGGAAACCAGGGAGAATGTCAAATCATTCACTCAAACTTGAAACATTTATGCTGTCAGAAAATATCCGGAAAGCCCCACAGCTCTTCAATATCCTCCCATAAAGTCTGAGAGACCTGGTTGGCGTTGATGTAGGCTAATTCAAAACAAAACTAGATCTCCTTCTGTCAAAGAGTTCCGGATGATCCTACTACAAAGCAAGAAACACAGATGAGGGCAGCGACGTCAAACTCCCTCATCCACCTCAAGTCTCATATCAGAGGAGGTTTAGTGAAAGTGTAGCTAAGTAAATGGCGCTGCCCCAGCATGGCCACAATCCTTGGACTGAAACTTAACAACAACAACAACAAAGCTTTCTTTTTCCAATAAAGTGATACTTCCAAGATCACTGAAACAAAACAAAGCCTTCAACTCCGCTAATGTCAAGGTCAGCCCATGCTGCTTAGGCAACACCGTTTCTCAGATCTTGCAATTACGA